>NC_034188.2:3256705-3456705 GCF_002021735.2 Oncorhynchus kisutch
TCTCTCTCTCTCTCTCTCTCTCGGTCTCTCTCTCTCTCTCTCTCTCTCTCTCTCTCTCTCTCTCTCTCTCTCTCTCTCGGTCTCTCTCTCTCTCTCCTGGCTATGCTCACTGAGTCTGTACATAGTCAAAGCTTTCCTTAAGTTTGGGCCATTCACAGTGGTCAGGTATTCTGCCACTTGTGTACTCTCCGTTTAGGGCCAATTAGCATTCTTTCCAATGTGTCTTGTAATTAACTATTTTTTCTCATGATTTGGTTGGGTTGTGCTGCTGTCCTGGGGCTCTGTGGGGTGTGTTTGTGAACAGGGGACTCTTTTCCAGGTTAATTCTCTGTAGGTAATGGTTTTGTTATGGAAGTTTTGGGAATCGCTTCCTTTTAGATGATTTTAGAATTTTTAACGGCTCTTTTCCCGATTTTGATAATTAGTACAATGTACAAGGAGGATATTTTTCCAGAATTATGCATGCAGAGTCTCAATTTGGTCTTTGTCCCATTTGTGAATTCTTGGTTGGTGAGCGGAACCAGACCTCAAACCATAAAGGGCAATTGGTTCTATAACTGATTCAAGTATTTAGCCAGATCATAATTGGTATGTCGAATTTTATGTTCTTTCGATGGCATAGAATGCCCTTCTTGCCTTGTCTCTCAGATCGTTCACAGCTTTGTGGAAGTACCTGTGGCGCTATGGCAACGGTGTCTAGATGGAATTTGTATTTGTGGTCCTGGCGACTGGACCTTTTATGGAACACCATTATTTGTGTCTTATTGAGATTTACTCTCTCTCTCTCTCTCTCTCTCTCTCTCTCCCCTCTCTCTCGCTCTCTGTCTCTTGTCTCTCTCTCTCCCTTTGTCTCTCTCTCGCTCTCTTTGTCTCTCTGTCTTTCTCTCTCCCTCTCTCTCTTCTCTCTTCTCACTCTGCTTTTCTCTCCTCTCTTTCGCTCTCTCTCTGTCTCTCTCTCTTGCTCTCTCAATTCTCTCAATTCAATTCAATGACTTTATTGACATGGCAAGATTCTTATTACTTACATTGTCAAAGTATACATATAGAAATAATTATATATATAATGGTGGGACCAACAACAATAATAATAGTAGTAGTGATCTCAGTCTCTCTCTCCCCCTCTCCATTTCTCCATCTCTCTCTCTCTCTGTCTCTCCCTCTCTATCTGTCCCTCTCTCTCGCTATCTGTCCCTCTCTCTCGCTATCTGTCCCTCTCTCTCGCTATCTGTCCCTATCTCTCGCTATCTGTCCCTCTCTCTCGCTATCTGTCTCTCTCTCTCTTGAGGATTGAAGGATAGAGAGCTACCTGTGTGAAAGAAAGTTGGAAGCGTTTCATTTAAATGAATAACCTCTCATCTCACTGAGTGGTGTGGTGGCTCTGCTGAAGGGCCAGTAATTGGTGAAAATATAGAGAGACACAATGCTGCACACGTTAACCATGCAGAAACACAGAGAGACTCTGATCTGGCCGCGGAGGTACTGAAGGGCCAGATCAATAAAATAGAGAAATAATTAAACAAAATATCGACAACAGATTAAAACAACAACAGATTTAACAAACGATCCATGTGGAAAGTTTAGCGGGTGCAATAATAATATTAATTAATTAATACAATACAATGTATTAATCCACAAGTTCCGTTCTTAACCCTTTGATGCACAACATGGGTTTCTAGGATGCACAGTCCTCGATCAACTCCATTATTCTTGTAGTATAAGCTTGAAACAGCAACTGGCACATTCTACCCCATGGCAAAACGTGTAGAATTGCAAGAAATCTGCTTCATTTAAAACGGTTACATACCAAGATGCCAAGAGGAGGATCTTTAGTATGTTACTGCACACGGCATGATAAAACTGCTTGTATGATGTATGTTTTTTTTTATCACACTCTAAAGTAAGAGTGGTGTTCTGATATTATGAGGGGGTGGGAAGGGGGGGGGGGGAGAGGGGGGTCGCTGATGAATTTGATATCACACCAATTTAGGAACATATTGTGGCAAACCTCTTCAAGGTTGGGAGCGTTTGTCACAAATTAAATGGTAAACTGTCACCAAATCACCCAAGAAAGAGAGTTCTTTGAACAGGACAGGTCCTGTTTGTTTGTTTCTCCGTCCTGGTCCACCCAGGCCGTAGGCGAGGTCAAGGATAGCAGGGTTCGGTACACGAATCGGGTTCTCGGTAGGTCCAGGTCCAAACGCAATCCAGCTCATACACGGTAAATCCAGCCCACCTTCTGAGGGTTCCCCTTGCTTCTGGGACTTGTAGTTTTGGTGGTCGGCCATTTTGTGATCTGTAGTTCTGACAGGGGTGGCCATTTAGGTGATCGGGCAGAGCCCGTTTATTAGTTCTGCTCTCACATATCTGCCATTTATCACTCGAACCCCCTTCTTTGCACAATATGTCGTATGCAACTGAACTTCTGACCAACGTCTCTGTTGTCAACGGTCTCTCTCTTAAACAACAATAGCGACAGAACTGTCTCTCCATCTTGACAGTCTAAAGCCAGCTTATGATATTGAAATGTTTAGAATGTACAGGAAAAAAAAGAGGAGAATGAGTGAGAGGATGAGTGAGAGAAGTAGAAAGAGAGAGAGAGAGAGAGAGAGAGGAGGATGAGTGAGAGGATGAGTGACAGAAGTAGAGAGAGCGAGAGAGAAGAGAGAGAGGAGAGAGAGAGAGGGAGGATGAGTGAGAGGATGAGTGAGAGAAGTAGAGGGAGAGGGAGGATGAGTGAGAGGATGAGTGAGAGAAGTAGAGGGAGAGAGAGGATGAGTGAAGAGGATGAGTGAGAGTGAGAGAGAGGGAGGATGAGTGAGAGGAATAAGTGAGAGAAGTAGAGGGAGAGGGAGGATGAGTGAGAGGATGAGTGACAGAGTAGAGGGGAGAGAGAGAGAGAGAGAGAGAGGGAGGATAGTGAGAGGATGAGGAGAGTAGAGGAGAGGAGATGAGTGAGGGATGAGTGAGAGAAGTAGAGGGAGGGAGGATGAGTGAGAGGATGAGGTGAGAGAAGTAGAGAGAGAGAGAGAGGAGAGAGGGAGAGAGAGAGAGAGAGAGGAGGGAGGATGAGTGAGAGGAATGAGTGAGAGAAGTAGAGGGAGAGGGAGGATGAGTGAGAGGATGAGTGAGAGAAGTAGAGGGAGAGGGAGATGAGTGAGAGGATGAGTGAGAGAGAGAGAGAGAGAGAGAGGAGAGAGAGGAGGGCGGATGAGTGAGAGGATGAGTGAGAGTAGTAGAGGGAGAGGGAGGATGAGTGAGAGGCATGAGTGACAGAAGTAGAGGGAGAGAGAGAGATAAATATATATATTCATGCTTTCCATTCCCTGGAGGTGTGATGGGATGTTGTGCTGAGATTTCATGCTGAGAAATAAAGAGAGTAAGAATACTAATCTAAGCCGTCCACCTGCCATGGTTCCTCCCCTCCTTTCCCTTTCTCTCCTCCGTTCTCTTCTCTTCTCTCCTCTCCTCCTGTGGATTATGTTTAAAATGCTCATAAAAGTGAAGTGTGTGTGTGTACATTTCACTCTTTCAAAATATATTGTTCAAAATAAGCTGTTCAGTTACCTGCAACCCTTACAGCAGAAGCTCTGGAGGCCAGGAGGTTGGATTGCATTGGGTTTACATTGCTTGCTATGGGGAGGTTGGATTGCATTGGGTTTACATTGCTTGCTATGGGGAGGTTGGATTGCATTGGGTTTACATGGCTTGCCTATGGGGAGGTTGGATTGCATTGGGTTTACATTGCTTGATATGGGGAGGTTGGATTGCATTGGGTTTACACTGCTTGCTATGGGGAGGTTGGATTGCATTGGGTTTACATTGCTTGGTATTTTAGGGGTTAGGGTTAGTTCCAATTAAGGTTAGGGGTTAGGGGTTCGGTTTAGGCTAAGAGTTAGGGTTTGGGTTAGGGTTACGGTTAGGGGTAAGGGGTTAGGTTTAGGCTAAGAGTTAGGGTTAGGGTTACGGTTAGGGTTAAGGGGTTAGGTTTAGGCTAAGAGTTAGGGTTTGGGTTAGGGTTACGGTTAGGGGTAAGGGGTTCGGTTTAGGCTAAGAGTTAGGGTTTGGGTTAGGGTTTACGGTTAGGGTTAGGGGTAAGGGGTTAGGTTTAGGCTAAGAGTTAGGGTTAGGTTACGGTTAGGGTTAGGGGTAAGGGGTTAGGTTTAGGCTAAGAGTTAGGGTTTGGGTTAGGGTTACGGTTAGGGGTAAGGGGTTAGGTTTAGGCTAAGAGTTAGGGTTAGGGTTAGGGTTAAGGATAGGGTTAGGGGTAAGGGGTTAGGTTTAGGCTAAGAGTTAGGGTTAGGTTTACGGTTAGGGTTAGGGGTAAGGGGTTAGGTTTAGGCTAAGAGTTAGGGTTAGGGTTACGGTTAGGGTTAGGGGTAAGGGGTTAGGTTTAGGCTAAGAGTTAGGGTTAGGGTTAAGGTTAGGGTTAGGGGTAAGGGGTTAGGTTCTCTAATTCTCTCCTTCTCTTCTCTTCTTTCTGTCTCTCGGAGGACCTGAGCCCTAGGACCATGCCCCAGGACTACCTGACATGATGACTCCTTGCTGTCCCCAGTCCACCTGGCCATGCTGCTGTTCCAGTTTCAACTGACCTGAGCCCCAGGACCATGCCCCAGGACTACCTGACATGATGACTCCTTGCTGTCCCAGTCCACCTGGCCATGCTGCTGCTCCAGTTTCAACTTCCACCTGACTGTGCTGCTGCTCCAGTTTCAACTGTTCTGCCTTATTATTATTCGACCATGCTGGTCATTTATGAACATTTGAACATCTTGGCCATGTTCTGTTATAATCTCCACCCGGCACAGCCAGAAGAGGACTGGCCACCCCACATAGCCTGGTTCCTCTCTAGGTTTCTTCCTAGGTATTGGCCTTTCTAGGGAGATTTTCCTAGCCACCGTGCTTCTACACCTGCATTGCTTGCTGTTTGGGGTTTTAGGCTGGGTTTCTGTACAGCACTTTGAGATATCAGCTGATGTACGAAGGGCTATATAAATACATTTGATTTGATTTGATTTGTTTAGGCTAAGAGTTAGGGTTAGGGTTACGGTTAGGGTTAGGAGTAAAGGAAAATATGATTTTTTTTTTTTTAATGGTTTGGTCCCCGCAAGGTTAATAACACAAACGTGTGTGTCTGTGTTATGTTTGTATTTGTGCATGTGTAGTGTGTGTATCCTCGTATCCTCTTCCTGTTTGGCCCTGTCTGGGGTATCATCGGATGGGGCCACAGTGTCTCCTGACCCCTCCTGTCTCAGCCTCCAGTATTTATGCTGCAGTAGTTTATGTGTCGGGGGCTGGGGTCAGTTTGTTATATCTGGAGTACTTATCCGGTGTCCTGTGTGAATGTAAGTGTGCGTTCTCTAATTCTCTCCTTCTCTCTTTCTTTCTTTCTCTCAGAGGACCTGAGTCCTAGGACCATGCCCCAGGACTACCTGACATGATGACTCCTTGCTGTCCCCAGTCCACCTGGCCGTGCTGCTGCTCCAGTTTCAACTGTTCTGCCTTATTATTATTCGACCATGCTGGTCATTTATGAACATTTGAACATCTTGGCCATGTTCTGTTATAATCTCCACCCGGCACAGCCAGAAGAGGACTGGCCACCCCACATAGCCTGGTTCCTCTCTTGGTTTCTTCCTAGGTTTTATCCTTTCTAGGGAGTTTTTCCTAGCCACCGTGCTTCTACACCTGCATTGCTTGCTGTTTGGGGTTTTAGGCTGGGTTTCTGTACAGCACTTTGAGATATCAGCTGATGTACGAAGGGCTATATAAATAGATTTGATTTGATGTGAATGTGTGTGTTTGTCTGTTATGTTGGTAATTGTAGTGTATGTGAATGTGTGTGTGTGTGTCTGTTATGTTGGTAATTGTAGTGTATGTGAATGTGTGTGTCTGTTATGTTGGTATTTGTAGTGTATGTGAATGTGTGTGTGTGTGTCTGTTATGTTGGTATTTGTATGTGAATAAGTATAGTGTATGCATTTTATTTTTACCTTTATTTAACGAGGCAAGTCAGTTAAGAACAAATTCTTATTTTCAATGACGGCCTGGGAACAGTGGGTTAACTGCCTGTTCAGGGGCAGAACGACAGATTTGTACCTTGTCAGCTCGGGGGTTTGAACTTACAACCTTCCGGTTACTAGTTGGCTGTTTAGCAGCATTACGGCTGTTTAGCAGCATTACGGCTGTTTAGCAGCATTACGGCTGTTTAGCAGCATTACGGCTGTTTAGCAGCATTACGGCTGTTTAGCAGCATTATGGTATTATGGCTGTTTAGCAGCATTACGGCTGTTTAGCAGCATTATGGTATTATGGCTGTTTAGCAGCATTATGGCTGTTTAGCAGCATTACGGCTGTTTAGCAGGCATTATGGTCTTATGGCTGTTTAGCAGCATTATGGCTGTTTAGCAGCATTATGTCTGTTTAGCAGCATTATGGCTGTTTAGCAGCATTATGGTCTTATGGCTGTTAGCAGCATTACGGCTGTTTAGCAGCATTATGGCTGTTTAGCAGCATTATGGTCTTATGGCTGTTTAGCAGCATTACGGCTGTTTAGCAGCATTATGGCTGTTTAGCAGCATTATGACTGTTTAGCAGCATTATGGTCTTATGGCTGTTTAGCAGCATTATGGTCTTATGGCTGTTTAGCAGCATTATGGCTGTTTAGCAGCATTATGGCTGTTTAGCAGCATTGTGGTCTTATGGCTGTTTAGCAGCATTATGGCTGTTAGCAGCATTATGGCTGTTTAGCAGCATTACGGCTGTTTAGCAGCATTACGGCTGTTAGCAGCATTACGGCTGTTAGCAGCATTATGGCTGTTTAGCAGCATTATGGCTGTTTAGCAGCATTATGGTCTTATGGCTGTTTAGCAGCATTATGGCTGTTTAGCAGCATTATGGCTGTTTAGCAGCATTATGGTCTTATGGCTGTTTAGCAGCATTATGGCTGTTTAGCAGCATTATGGCTGTTTTAGCAGCATTATGGTCTTATGGCTGTTTAGCAGCATTATGGCTGTTTAGCAGCATTACGGCTGTTTAGCAGCATTACGGCTGTTAGCAGCATTATGGCTGTTTAGCATCATTATGGCTGTTTAGCAGCATTATGGCTGTTAGCAGTATTATGGTCTTATGGCTGTTAGCAGCATTATGGCTGTTAGCAGCATTACGGCTGTTTAGCAGCATTACGGCTGTTAGCAGCATTATGGCTGTTTAGCATCATATGGCTGTTTAGCAGCATTATGGCTGTTAGCAGTATTATGGTCTTATGGCTGTTAGCAGCATTATGGCTGTTAGCAGCATTACGGCTGTTTAGCAGCAGTACGGCTGTTTAGCAGCATTATGGCTGTTTAGCAGCATTACGGCTGTTAGCAGCATTATGGTCTTATGGCTGTTTAGCAGCATTATGGTCTTATGGCTGTTTAGCAGCATTATGGTCTTATGGCTGTTTAGCAGCATTATGGCTGTTTAGCAGCATTATGGCTGTTTAGCAGCATTATGGCTGTTAGCAGCATTATGGCTGTTTAGCAGCATATGGCTGTTAGCAGCATTATGCAGCATTATGGTCTTATGGCTGTTTAGCAGCATTATGGTCTTATGGCTGTTTAGCAACATTATGGCTGTTTAGCAGCATTATGGTCTTATGGCTGTTTAGCAACATTACGGCTGTTTAGCAGCATTATGGTCTTACGGCTGTTTAACAGCATTATGGTCTTATGGCTGTTTTAGCAGCATTATGATCTTATGGCTGTTTAGCAGCATTATGGCTGTTTTAGCAGCATTATGGCTGTTTAGCAGCATTATGGCTGTTTAGCAGCATTATGGCTGTTTAGCAGCATTATGATCTTATGGCTGTTTAGCAGCATTACGGCTTTTAGCAGCATTATGATCTTATGGCTGTTTAGCAGCATTACGGCTGTTTTAGCAGCATTATGGCTGTTTAGCAGGCATTATGGCTGTTTAGCAGCATTACGGCTGTTTAGCAGCATTATGGCTGTTTAGCAGCATTATGGCTGTTTAGCAGCATTATGGCTGTTTAGCAGCATTATGGCTGTTTAGCAGCATTATGATCTTATGGCTGTTTAGCAGCATTATGGCTGTTTAGCAGCATTATGGCTGTTTAGCAGCATTATGGCTGTTTAGCAGCATTATGGCTGTTTAGCAGCATATGGCTGTTTAGGCAGCATTATGATCTTACGGCTGTTTAGCAGCATTATGGCTGTTTAGCAGCATTATGGTCTTATGGCTGTTTAGCAGCATTATGGCTGTTAGCAGCATTATGGCTGTTTAGCAGCATTACGGCTGTTTAGCAGCCATTATGGCTGTTTAGCAGCATTATGGCTGTTAGCAGCATTATGGTCTTATGGCTGTTTAGCAGCATTATGGTCTTATGGCTGTTTAGCAGCATTATGGCTGTTAAGCAGCATTATGGTCTATGGCTGTTTAGCAGCATACGGCTGTTTAGCAGCATTATGGTCTTATGGCTGTTTAGCAGCATTATGGCTTTTAGCAGCATTATGGTCTTATGGCTGTTAGCAGCATTATGGCTGTTTAGCAGCATTATGGCTGTTTAGCAGCATTATGGCTGTTTAGCAGCATTATGGCTGTTAGCAGCATTACGGCTGTTAGCAGCATTACGGCTGTTAGCAGCATTATGGCTGTTTAGCAGCATTACGGCTGTTAGCAGCATTATGGTCTTATGGCTGTTTAGCAGCATTATGATCTTATGCTGTTTAGCAGCATTACGGCTGTTTAGCAGCATTACGGCTGTTTAGCAGCATTACGGCTGTTAGCAGCATTATGGCTGTTTAGCAGCATTACGGCTGTTAGCAGCATTATGGTCTTATGGCTGTTTAGCAGCATTACGGCTGTTTAGCAGCATTACGGCTGTTTAGCAGCATTATGGCTGTTTAGCAGCATTATGGCTGTTAGCAGTATTATGGTCTTATGGCTGTTTAGCAGCATTATGGCTGTTTAGCAGCATTATGGCTGTTTAGCAGCATTATGGCTGTTAGTAGTTTATGGTATTATGGCCTGTTTAGCAGCATTATGGCTGTTTAGCAGCATATGGTCTTATGGCTGTTTAAAGCATTATGGCGTTAGCAGCATTATGGCTGTTTAGCAGCATTATGGCTGTTTAGCAGCATATGGCGTTAGCAGCATTATGGCTGTTTAGCAGCATTATGGCTGTTTAGCAAGCATTATGGCTGTTTAGCAGCATTATGGTGTTTAGCAGCATTACGGCTGTTTAGCAGCATTATGGCTGTTTAGCAGCATTATGTCTGTTTAGCAGCATTATGTCTGTTTAGCAGCATTATGTCTGTTTAGCAGCATTATGGCTGTTTAGCAGCATTTACGGCTGTTTAGCAGCATATGGCTGTTTTAGCAGCCTTATGATCTTATGGCTTGTTTAGCAGCATTACGGCTGTTTAGCAGCATTATGGCTGTTTAGCAGCATTATGGTCTTATGGCTGTTTAGCAGCATTACGGCTGTTAGCAGCATTATGGTCTTATGGCTGTTTAGCAGCATTATGGCTGTTTAGCAGCATTATGGTCTTATGGCTGTTTAGCAGCATTATGGCTGTTAGCAGCATTATGGCTGTTAGCAGCATTATGGCTGTTTAGCAGCATTATGGCTGTTTAGCAGCATTATGGTCTTACGGCTGTTTAGCAGCATTATGGCTGTTTAGCAGCATTATGGCTGTTTAGCAGCATTATGGTCTTACGGCTGTTTAGCAACATTATGGCTGTTTAGCAGCATTTATGGTCTTATGGCTGTTTAGCAACATTACGGCTGTTTAGCAGCATTATGGTCTTACGGCTGTTTAACAGCATTATGGTCTTATGGCTGTTTAGCAGCATTATGATCTTATGGCTGTTTAGCAGCATTATGGCTGTTTAGCAGCATTATGGCTTTTAGCAGCATTATGGCTGTTTAGCAGCATTATGGCTGTTTAGCAGCATTATGGCTGTTAGCAGCATTACGGCTGTTTAGCAGCATTATGCAGCATTATGGCTGTTTAGCAGCATTATGGTCTTTATGGCTGTTTAGCAGCATTATGGTCTTATGGCTGTTTAGCAGCATTATGGCTGTTTAGCAGCATTACGGCTGTTTAGCAGCATTATGGCTGTTTAGCAGCATTATGGCTGTTTAGCAGCATTATGGCGTTAGCAGCATTACGGCTGTTTAGCAGCATTACGGCTGTTTAGCAGCATACGGCTGTTAGCAGAATTATGGCTGTTTAGCAGTATTATGGCTGTTTAGCAGCATTATGGTCTTATGGCTGTTTAGCAGCATTACGGCTGTTAGCAGCATTACGGTCTTATGGCTGTTTAGCAGCATTATGGCTGTTTAGCAGCATTATGGCGTTAGCAGCATTACGGCTGTTTAGCAGCATTACGGCTGTTTAGCAGTATTACGGCTGTTTAGCAGCATATGGCTGTTTAGCAGTATTACGGTCTTATGGCTGTTTAGCAGTATTATGGTGTTTAGCAGAATTATGGCTGTTTAGCAGCATTATGGTCTTATGGCTGTTTAGCAGCATTACGGCTGTTAGCAGCATTATGGTCTTATGGCTGTTTAGCAGCATTATGGCTGTTAGCAGCATTATGCAGCATTATGGCTGTTTAGCAGCATTATGCAGCATTATGGCTGTTTAGCAGCATTATGGTCTTATGGCTGTTTAGCAGCATTATGTCTGTTTAGCAGCATTATGGTATTATGGCTGTTTAGCAGCATTATGGCTGTTTAGCAGCATTATGGCTGTTTAGCAGCATTATGGCTGTTTAGCAGTATTATGGCTGTTTAGCAGCATTATGGCTGTTTAGCAGCATTATGGCTGTTTAGCAGCATTACGGCTGTTAGCAGCATTATGGTCTTATGGCTGTTTAGCAGCATTATGGTCTTATGGCTGTTTAGCAGCATTATGGTCTTATGGCTGTTTAGCAGCATTATGGCTGTTTAGCAGCATTATGGCTGTTTAGCAGCATTATGGCTGTTTAGCAGTATTATGGCTGTTTAGCAGCATTATGGCTGTTTTAGCAGCATTACGGCTGTTTAGCAGCATTATGGTCTTATGGCTGTTTAGCAGCATTACGGCTGTTAGCAGCATTATGGTCTTATGGCTGTTTAGCAGCATTATGGCTGTTAGCAGCATTATGGTCTTATGGCTGTTTAGCAGCATTATGGCTGTTTAGCAGCATTATGGCTGTTAGCAGCATTACGGCTGTTTAGCAGCATTATGGCTGTTAGCAGCATTATGGTCTTATGGCTGTTAGCAGCATTATGGCTGTTTAGCAGCATTATGGTCTTACGGCTGTTTAGCAGCATTATGGCTGTTAGCAGCATTACGGCTGTTTAGCAGCAGTACGGCTGTTTAGCAGCATTATGGCTGTTTAGCAGCATTACGGCTGTTAGCAGCATTATGGTCTTATGGCTGTTTAGCAGCATTATGGCTGTTTAGCAGCATTATGGTCTTACGGCTGTTAGCAGCATTATGGCTGTTAGCAGCATTACGGCTGTTTAGCAGCAGTACGGCTGTTTAGCAGCATTATGGCTGTTTAGCAGCATTACGGCTGTTAGCAGCATTATGGTCTTATGGCTGTTTAGCAGCATTATGGTCTATGGCTGTTTAGCAGCATTATGGTCTTATGGCTGTTTTAGCAGCATTATGGCTGTTTAGCAGCATTATGGCTGTTTAGCAGCATTATGGCTTGTTAGCAGCATTATGGCTGTTTAGCAGCATTATGGCTGTTAGCAGCATTATGCAGCATTATGGTCTTATGGCTGTTTAGCAGCATTATGGTCTTATGGCTGTTTTAGCAACATTATGCTGTTTAGCAGCATTATGGTCTTATGGCTGTTTAGCAACATTACGGCTGTTTAGCAGCATTATGGTCTTACGGCTGTTAACAGCATTATGGTCTTATGGCTGTTAGCAGCATTATGATCTTATGGCTGTTTAGCAGCATTATGGCTGTTTAGCATGTTTAGCAGCATATGGCTGTTTTAGCAGGCATTATGGCCTGTTAGCAGCATTATGATCTTATGGCTGTTTAGCAGCATTACGGCTGTTTAGCAGCATTATGATCTTATGGCTGTTTAGCAGCATTACGGCTGTTTAGCAGCATTATGGCTGTTTAGCAGCATTATGGCTGTTTAGCAGCATTACGGCT
Organism: Oncorhynchus kisutch; assembly: GCF_002021735.2. Lineage (NCBI taxonomy): Eukaryota > Metazoa > Chordata > Actinopteri > Salmoniformes > Salmonidae > Oncorhynchus > Oncorhynchus kisutch. The sequence goes on from NC_034188.2 coordinate 3,268,874, forward strand.
GTTTAGCAGCATTATGGCTGTTTAGCAGCATTATGCTGTTTAGCAGCATTATGGCTGTTAGCAGCATTATGGCTGTTTAGCAGCATTATGATCTTATGGCTGTTTAGCAGCATTATGGCTGTTTAGCAGCATTATGGCTGTTTAGCGCATTATGGCTGTTTAGCAGCATTATGGCTGTTTAGCAGCATTATGGCTGTTTAGCAGCATTATGATCTTACGGCTGTTTAGCAGCATTATGGCTGTTTAGCAGCATTATGGTCTTATGGCTGTTTAGCAGCATTATGGCTGTTTAGCAGCATTATGGCTGTTTAGCAGCATTACGGCTGTTTAGCAGCATTATGGCTGTTTAGCAGCATTATGGCTGTTAGCAGCATTATGGTCTTATGGCTGTTTAGCAGCATTATGGTCTTATGGCTGTTTTAGCAGCATTATGGCTGTTAGCAGCATTATGGTCTTATGGCTGTTTAGCAGCATTACGGCTGTTTAGCAGCATTATGTCTTATGGCTGTTTTAGCAGCATTATGGCTGTTTTAGCAGCATTATGGTCTTATGGCTGTTTAGCAGCATTATGGCTGTTTAGCAGCATTATGGCTGTTTAGCAGCATTATGGCTGTTTAGCAGCATTATGGCTGTTAGCAGCATTACGGCTGTTAGCCAGCATTACGGCTGTTAGCAGCATTATGGCTGTTTAGCAGCATTACGGCTGTTAGCAGCATTTATGGTCTATGGCTGTTAGCAGCATTATGATCTTATGGCTGTTTAGCAGCATTACGGCTGTTTAGCAGCATTACGGCTGTTTAGCAGCATTACGGCTGTTAGCAGCATTATGGCTGTTTAGCAGCATTACGGCTGTTAGCAGCATTATGGTCTTATGGCTGGTTTAGCAGCATTACGGCTGTTTAGCAGCATTAACGGCTGTTTAGCCAGCATTATGGCTGTTTTAGCAGCATTATGGCTGTTAGCAGTATTATGGTCTTATGCTGTTTAGCAGCATTATGGCTGTTTAGCAGCATTATGGCTGTTTAGCAGCATTATGGCTGTTAGCAGTATTATGGTATTATGGCTGTTTAGCAGCATTATGGCTGTTTAGCAGCATTATGGTCTTATGGCTGTTTAACAGCATTATGGCGTTAGCAGCATTATGGCTGTTTAGCAGCATTATGGCTGTTTAGCAGCATATGGCGTTAGCAGCATTATGGCTGTTTAGCAGCATTATGGCTGTTTAGCAGCATTATGGCTGTTTAGCAGCATTATGGCTGTTTAGCAGCATTACGGCTGTTTAGCAGCATTATGGCTGTTTAGCAGCATTATGTCTGTTTAGCAGCATTATGTCTGTTTAGCAGCATTATGTCTGTTTAGCAGCATTATGGCTGTTTAGCAGCATTACGGCTGTTTAGCAGCATTATGGCTGTTTAGCAGCCTTATGATCTTATGGCTGTTTAGCAGCATTACGGCTGTTTAGCAGCATTATGGCTGTTTAGCAGCATTATGGTCTTATGGCTGTTTAGCAGCATTACGGCTGTTAGCAGCATTATGGTCTTATGGCTGTTTAGCAGCATTATGGCTGTTTAGCAGCATTATGGTCTTATGGCTGTTTAGCAGCATTATGGCTGTTAGCAGCATTATGGCTGTTAGCAGCATTATGGCTGTTTAGCAGCATTATGGCTGTTTAGCAGCATTATGGTCTTACGGCTGTTTAGCAGCATTATGGCTGTTTAGCAGCATTATGGCTGTTTAGCAGCATTATGGTCTTACGGCTGTTTAGCAACATTATGGCTGTTTAGCAGCATTATGGTCTTATGGCTGTTTAGCAACATTACGGCTGTTTAGCAGCATTATGGTCTTACGGCTGTTTAACAGCATTATGGTCTTATGGCTGTTTAGCAGCATTATGATCTTATGGCTGTTTAGCAGCATTATGGCTGTTTAGCAGCATTATGGCTGTTTAGCAGCATTATGGCTGTTTAGCAGCATTATGGCTGTTTAGCAGCATTATGGCTGTTAGCAGCATTACGGCTGTTTAGCAGCATTATGGCTGTTTAGCAGCATTATGGCTGTTTAGCAGCATTATGGTCTTATGGCTGTTTAGCAGCATTATGGTCTTATGGCTGTTTAGCAGCATTATGGCTGTTTAGCAGCATTACGGCTGTTTAGCAGCATTATGGCTGTTTAGCAGCATTATGGCTGTTTAGCAGCATTATGGCGTTAGCAGCATTACGGCTGTTTAGCAGCATTACGGCTGTTTAGCAGCATTACGGCTGTTTAGCAGAATTATGGCTGTTTAGCAGTATTATGGCTGTTTAGCAGCATTATGGTCTTATGGCTGTTTAGCAGCATTACGGCTGTTAGCAGCATTACGGTCTTATGGCTGTTTAGCAGCATTATGGCTGTTTAGCAGCATTATGGCGTTAGCAGCATTACGGCTGTTTAGCAGCATTACGGCTGTTTAGCAGTATTACGGCTGTTTAGCAGCATTATGGCTGTTTAGGCAGTATTACGGTCTTATGGCTGTTTAGCAGTATTATGGCTGTTTAGCAGAATTATGGCTGTTTTAGCAGCATTATGGTCTTATGGCTGTTTAGCAGCATTACGGCTGTTAGCAGCATTATGGTCTTATGGCTGTTTAGCAGCATTATGGCTGTTAGCAGCATTATGCCAGCATTATGGCTGTTTAGCAGCATTATGCAGCATTATGGCTGTTTAGCAGCATTATGGTCTTATGGCTGTTTAGCAGCATTATGTCTGTTTAGCAGCATTATGGTATTATGGCTGTTTAGCAGCATTATGGCTGTTTAGCAGCATTATGGCTGTTTAGGCAGCATTATGGCTGTTTAGCAGTATTATGGCTGTTTAGCAGCATTATGGCTGTTTAGCAGCATTATGGCTGTTTAGGCAGCATTACGGCTGTTAGCAGCATTATGGTCTTATGGCTGTTTAGCAGCATTATGGTCTTATGGCTGTTTAGCAGCATTATGGTCTTATGGCTGTTTAGCAGCATTATGGCTGTTTAGCAGCATTATGGCTGTTTTAGCAGCATTATGGCTGTTTAGCAGTATTATGGCTGTTTAGCAGCATTATGGCTGTTTAGCAGCATTACGGCTGTTTAGCAGCATTATGGTCTTATGGCTGTTTAGCAGCATTACGGCTGTTTAGCAGCATTATGGTCTTATGGCTGTTTAGCAGCATTATGGCTGTTAGCAGCATATGGTCTTATGGCTGTTTAGCAGCATTATGGCTGTTTAGCAGCATTATGGCTGTTTAGCAGCATTACGGCTGTTTAGCAGCATTATGGCTGTTAGCAGCATTATGGTCTTATGGCTGTTTAGCAGCATTATGGCTGTTTAGCAGCATTATGGTCTTACGGCTGTTTAGCAGCATTATGGCTGTTTAGCAGCATTATGGCTGTTAGCAGCATTATGGCTGTTAGCAGCATTATGGCTGTTTAGCAGCATTATGGCTGTTTAGCAGCATTATGGCTGTTAGCAGCATTATGGCTGTTTAGCAGCATTATGGCTGTTAGCAGCATTATGGCTGTTTAGCAGCATTATGGCTGTTTAGCAGCATTACGGCTGTTTAGCAGCATTATGGCTGTTTAGCAGCATTATGGTCTTACGGCTGTTTAGCAGCATTATGGCTGTTAGCAGCATTATGGCTGTTTAGCAGCATTATGGCTGTTTAGCAGCATTATGGCTGTTTAGCAGCATTATGGCTGTTTAGCAGCATTACGGCTGTTTAGCAGCATTATGGCTGTTAGCAGCATTTTGGCTGTTTAGCAGCATTATGGCTGTTTAGCAGCATTACGGCTGTTTAGCAGCATTATGGTCTTACGGCTGTTTAGCAGCATTATGGCTGTTAGCAGCATTATGGCTGTTTAGCAGCATTATGGCTGTTTAGCAGCATTATGGCTGTTTAGCAGCATTATGGCTGTTTAGCAGCATTACGGCTGTTTAGCAGCATTATGGCTGTTAGCAGCATTTTGGCTGTTTAGCAGCATTATGGCTGTTTAGCAGCATTACGGCTGTTTAGCAGCATTATGGTCTTATGGCTGTTTAGCAGCATTATGGCTGTTAGCAGCATTATGGTCTTATGGCTGTTTAGCAGCATTATGGCTGTTTAGCAGCATTATGGCTGTTTAGCAGCATTACGGCTGTTTAGCAGCATTATGGCTGTTAGCAGCATTATGGTCTTATGGCTGTTTAGCAGCATTATGGCTGTTTAGCAGCATTATGGTCTTACGGCTGTTTAGCAGCATTATGGCTGTTTAGCAGCATTATGGCTGTTAGCAGCATTATGGCTGTTAGCAGCATTATGGCTGTTTAGCAGCATTATGGCTGTTTAGCAGCATTATGGCTGTTAGCAGCATTATGGCTGTTTAGCAGCATTATGGCTGTTAGCAGCATTATGGCTGTTTAGCAGCATTATGGCTGTTTAGCAGCATTACGGCTGTTTAGCAGCATTATGGCTGTTTAGCAGCATTATGGTCTTACGGCTGTTTAGCAGCATTATGGCTGTTAGCAGCATTATGGCTGTTTAGCAGCATTATGGCTGTTTAGCAGCATTATGGCTGTTTAGCAGCATTATGGCTGTTTAGCAGCATTACGGCTGTTTAGCAGCATTATGGCTGTTAGCAGCATTTTGGCTGTTTAGCAGCATTATGGCTGTTTAGCAGCATTACGGCTGTTTAGCAGCATTACGGCTGTTTAGCAGCATTACGGCTGTTAGCAGCATTATGGTCTTATGGCTGTTTAGCAGCATTATGGTCTTATGGCTGTTTAGCAGCATTATGGTCTTATGGCTGTTTAGCAGCATTATGGCTGTTTAGCAGCATTATGGCTGTTTAGCAGCATTATGGCTGTTAGCAGCATTATGGCTGTTTAGCAGCATTATGGCTGTTAGCAGCATTATGCAGCATTATGGTCTTATGGCTGTTTAGCAGCATTATGGTCTTATGGCTGTTTAGCAACATTATGGCTGTTTAGCAGCATTATGGTCTTATGGCTGTTTAGCAACATTACGGCTGTTTAGCAGCATTATGGTCTTACGGCTGTTTAACAGCATTATGGTCTTATGGCTGTTTAGCAGCATTATGATCTTATGGCTGTTTAGCAGCATTATGGCTGTTTAGCAGCATTATGGCTGTTTAGCAGCATTATGGCTGTTTAGCAGCATTATGGCTGTTTAGCAGCATTATGGCTGTTAGCAGCATTATGGTCTTATGGCTGTTTAGCAGCATTATGGTCTTATGGCTGTTTAGCAGCATTATGGCTGTTTAGCAGCATTACGGCTGTTTAGCAGCATTATGGCTGTTTAGCAGCATTATGGCTGTTTAGCAGCATTATGGCTGTTAGCAGCATTATGGCGTTAGCAGCATTACGGCTGTTTAGCAGCATTACGGCTGTTTAGCAGCATTACGGCTGTTAGCAGCATTACGGTCTTATGGCTGTTTAGCAGCATTATGGCTGTTTAGCAGCATTATGGCGTTAGCAGCATTACGGCTGTTTAGCAGCATTACGGCTGTTTAGCAGTATTACGGCTGTTTAGCAGCATTATGGCTGTTTAGCAGTATTACGGTCTTATGGCTGTTTAGCAGTATTATGGCTGTTTAGCAGAATTATGGCTGTTTAGCAGCATTATGGTCTTATGGCTGTTTAGCAGCATTACGGCTGTTAGCAGCATTATGGTCTTATGGCTGTTTAGCAGCATTATGGCTGTTAGCAGCATTATGCAGCATTATGGCTGTTTAGCAGCATTATGCAGCATTATGGCTGTTTAGCAGCATTATGGTCTTATGGCTGTTTAGCAGCATTATGTCTGTTTAGCAGCATTATGGTATTATGGCTGTTTAGCAGCATTATGGCTGTTTAGCAGCATTATGGCTGTTTAGCAGCATTATGGCTGTTTAGCAGTATTATGGCTGTTTAGCAGCATTATGGCTGTTTAGCAGCATTATGGCTGTTTAGCAGCATTACGGCTGTTAGCAGCATTATGGTCTTATGGCTGTTTAGCAGCATTATGGTCTTATGGCTGTTTAGCAGCATTATGGTCTTATGGCTGTTTAGCAGCATTATGTCTGTTTAGCAGCATTATGGCTGTTTAGCAGCATTACGGCTGTTTAGCAGCATTATGGCTGTTTAGCAGCCTTATGATCTTATGGCTGTTTAGCAGCATTACGGCTGTTTAGCAGCATTATGGCTGTTTAGCAGCATTATGGTCTTATGGCTGTTTAGCAGCATTACGGCTGTTAGCAGCATTATGATCTTATGGCTGTTTAGCAGCATTATGGCTGTTTAGCAGCATTATGGTCTTATGGCTGTTTAGCAGCATTATGGCTGTTAGCAGCATTATGGCTGTTAGCAGCATTATGGCTGTTTAGCAGCATTATGGCTGTTTAGCAGCATTATGGTCTTACGGCTGTTTAGCAGCATTATGGCTGTTTAGCAGCATTATGGCTGTTTAGCAGCATTATGGTCTTACGGCTGTTTAGCAACATTATGGCTGTTTAGCAGCATTATGGTCTTATGGCTGTTTAGCAACATTACGGCTGTTTAGCAGCATTATGGTCTTACGGCTGTTTAACAGCATTATGGTCTTATGGCTGTTTAGCAGCATTATGATCTTATGGCTGTTTAGCAGCATTATGGCTGTTTAGCAGCATTATGGCTGTTTAGCAGCATTATGGCTGTTTAGCAGCATTATGGCTGTTTAGCAGCATTATGGCTGTTAGCAGCATTACGGCTGTTTAGCAGCATTATGGCTGTTTAGCAGCATTATGGCTGTTTAGCAGCATTATGGTCTTATGGCTGTTTAGCAGCATTATGGTCTTATGGCTGTTTAGCAGCATTATGGCTGTTTAGCAGCATTACGGGCTGTTTAGCAGCATTATGGCTGTTTAGCAGCATTATGGCTGTTTAGCAGCATTATGGCGTTAGCAGCATTACGGCTGTTTAGCAGCATTACGGCTGTTTAGCAGCATTACGGCTGTTTAGCAGAATTATGGCTGTTTAGCAGTATTATGGCTGTTTAGCAGCATTATGGTCTTATGGCTGTTTAGCAGCATTACGGCTGTTAGCAGCATTACGGTCTTATGGCTGTTTAGCAGCATTATGGCTGTTTAGCAGCATTATGGCGTTAGCAGCATTACGGCTGTTTAGCAGCATTACGGCTGTTTAGCAGTATTACGGCTGTTTAGCAGCATTATGGCTGTTTAGCAGTATTACGGTCTTATGGCTGTTTAGCAGTATTATGGCTGTTTAGCAGAATTATGGCTGTTTAGCAGCATTATGGTCTTATGGCTGTTTAGCAGCATTACGGCTGTTAGCAGCATTATGGTCTTATGGCTGTTTAGCAGCATTATGGCTGTTAGCAGCATTATGCAGCATTATGGCTGTTTAGCAGCATTATGCAGCATTATGGCTGTTTAGCAGCATTATGGTCTTATGGCTGTTTAGCAGCATTATGTCTGTTTAGCAGCATTATGGTATTATGGCTGTTTAGCAGCATTATGGCTGTTTAGCAGCATTATGGCTGTTTAGCAGCATTATGGCTGTTTAGCAGTATTATGGCTGTTTAGCAGCATTATGGCTGTTTAGCAGCATTATGGCTGTTTAGCAGCATTACGGCTGTTAGCAGCATTATGGTCTTATGGCTGTTTAGCAGCATTATGGTCTTATGGCTGTTTAGCAGCATTATGGTCTTATGGCTGTTTAGCAGCATTATGGCTGTTTAGCAGCATTATGGCTGTTTAGCAGCATTATGGCTGTTTAGCAGTATTATGGCTGTTTAGCAGCATTATGGCTGTTTAGGCAGCATTACGGCTGTTTAGCAGCATTATGGTCTTATGGCTGTTTAGCAGCATTACGGCTGTTTAGCAGCATTATGGTCTTATGGCTGTTTAGCAGCATTATGGCTGTTAGCAGCATTATGGTCTTATGGCTGTTTAGCAGCATTATGGCTGTTTAGCAGCATTATGGCTGTTTAGCAGCATTACGGCTGTTTAGCAGCATTATGGCTGTTAGCAGCATTATGGTCTTATGGCTGTTTAGCAGCATTATGGCTGTTTAGCAGCATTATGGTCTTACGGCTGTTTAGCAGCATTATGGCTGTTTAGCAGCATTATGGCTGTTAGCAGCATTATGGCTGTTAGCAGCATTATGGCTGTTTAGCAGCATTATGGCTGTTTAGCAGCATTATGGCTGTTAGCAGCATTATGGCTGTTTAGCAGCATTATGGCTGTTAGCAGCATTATGGCTGTTTAGCAGCATTATGGCTGTTTAGCAGCATTACGGCTGTTTAGCAGCATTATGGCTGTTTAGCAGCATTATGGTCTTACGGCTGTTTAGCAGCATTATGGCTGTTAGCAGCATTATGGCTGTTTAGCAGCATTATGGCTGTTTAGCAGCATTATGGCTGTTTAGCAGCATTATGGCTGTTTAGCAGCATTACGGCTGTTTAGCAGCATTATGGCTGTTAGCAGCATTTTGGCTGTTTAGCAGCATTATGGCTGTTTAGCAGCATTACGGCTGTTTAGCAGCATTATGGTCTTATGGCTGTTTAGCAGCATTATGGCTGTTAGCAGCATTATGGTCTTATGGCTGTTTAGCAGCATTATGGCTGTTTAGCAGCATTATGGCTGTTTAGCAGCATTACGGCTGTTTAGCAGCATTATGGCTGTTAGCAGCATTATGGTCTTATGGCTGTTTAGCAGCATTATGGCTGTTTAGCAGCATTATGGTCTTACGGCTGTTTAGCAGCATTATGGCTGTTTAGCAGCATTATGGCTGTTAGCAGCATTATGGCTGTTAGCAGCATTATGGCTGTTTAGCAGCATTATGGCTGTTTAGCAGCATTATGGCTGTTAGCAGCATTATGGCTGTTTAGCAGCATTATGGCTGTTAGCAGCATTATGGCTGTTTAGCAGCATTATGGCTGTTTAGCAGCATTACGGCTGTTTAGCAGCATTATGGCTGTTTAGCAGCATTATGGTCTTACGGCTGTTTAGCAGCATTATGGCTGTTAGCAGCATTATGGCTGTTTAGCAGCATTATGGCTGTTTAGCAGCATTATGGCTGTTTAGCAGCATTATGGCTGTTTAGCAGCATTACGGCTGTTTAGCAGCATTATGGCTGTTAGCAGCATTTTGGCTGTTTAGCAGCATTATGGCTGTTTAGCAGCATTACGGCTGTTTAGCAGCATTACGGCTGTTTAGCAGCATTACGGCTGTTAGCAGCATTATGGTCTTATGGCTGTTTAGCAGCATTATGGTCTTATGGCTGTTTAGCAGCATTATGGTCTTATGGCTGTTTAGCAGCATTATGGCTGTTTAGCAGCATTATGGCTGTTTAGCAGCATTATGGCTGTTAGCAGCATTATGGCTGTTTAGCAGCATTATGGCTGTTAGCAGCATTATGCAGCATTATGGTCTTATGGCTGTTTAGCAGCATTATGGTCTTATGGCTGTTTAGCAACATTATGGCTGTTTAGCAGCATTATGGTCTTATGGCTGTTTAGCAACATTACGGCTGTTTAGCAGCATTATGGTCTTACGGCTGTTTAACAGCATTATGGTCTTATGGCTGTTTAGCAGCATTATGATCTTATGGCTGTTTAGCAGCATTATGGCTGTTTAGCAGCATTATGGCTGTTTAGCAGCATTATGGCTGTTTAGCAGCATTATGGCTGTTTAGCAGCATTATGGCTGTTAGCAGCATTATGGTCTTATGGCTGTTTAGCAGCATTATGGTCTTATGGCTGTTTAGCAGCATTATGGCTGTTTAGCAGCATTACGGCTGTTTAGCAGCATTATGGCTGTTTAGCAGCATTATGGCTGTTTAGCAGCATTATGGCTGTTTAGCAGCATTATGGCGTTAGCAGCATTACGGCTGTTTAGCAGCATTACGGCTGTTTAGCAGCATTACGGCTGTTTAGCAGAATTATGGCTGTTTAGCAGTATTATGGCTGTTTAGCAGCATTATGGTCTTATGGCTGTTTAGCAGCATTACGGCTGTTAGCAGCATTACGGTCTTATGGCTGTTTAGCAGCATTATGGCTGTTTAGCAGCATTATGGCGTTAGCAGCATTACGGCTGTTTAGCAGCATTACGGCTGTTTAGCAGTATTACGGCTGTTTAGCAGCATTATGGCTGTTTAGCAGTATTACGGTCTTATGGCTGTTTAGCAGTATTATGGCTGTTTAGCAGAATTATGGCTGTTTAGCAGCATTATGGTCTTATGGCTGTTTAGCAGCATTACGGCTGTTAGCAGCATTATGGTCTTATGGCTGTTTAGCAGCATTATGGCTGTTAGCAGCATTATGCAGCATTATGGCTGTTTAGCAGCATTATGCAGCATTATGGCTGTTTAGCAGCATTATGGTCTTATGGCTGTTTAGCAGCATTATGTCTGTTTAGCAGCATTATGGTATTATGGCTGTTTAGCAGCATTATGGCTGTTTAGCAGCATTATGGCTGTTTAGCAGCATTATGGCTGTTTAGCAGTATTATGGCTGTTTAGCAGCATTATGGCTGTTTAGCAGCATTATGGCTGTTTAGCAGCATTACGGCTGTTAGCAGCATTATGGTCTTATGGCTGTTTAGCAGCATTATGGTCTTATGGCTGTTTAGCAGCATTATGGTCTTATGGCTGTTTAGCAGCATTATGGCTGTTTAGCAGCATTATGGCTGTTTAGCAGCATTATGGCTGTTTAGCAGTATTATGGCTGTTTAGCAGCATTATGGCTGTTTAGCAGCATTACGGCTGTTTAGCAGCATTATGGTCTTATGGCTGTTTAGCAGCATTACGGCTGTTTAGCAGCATTATGGTCTTATGGCTGTTTAGCAGCATTATGGCTGTTAGCAGCATTATGGCTGTTTAGCAGCATTATGGCTGTTTAGCAGCATTATGGCTGTTAGCAGCATTACGGCTGTTTAGCAGCATTATGGCTGTTTAGCAGCATTATGGCTGTTTAGCAGCATTATGGTCTTACGGCTGTTTAGCAGCATTATGGCTGTTAGCAGCATTATGGCTGTTTAGCAGCATTATGGCTGTTTAGCAGCATTATGGCTGTTAGCAGCATTATGGCTGTTTAGCAGCATTATGGCTGTTAGCAGCATTACGGCTGTTTAGCAGCATTACGGCTGTTTAGCAGCATTACGGCTGTTAGCAGCATTATGGTCTTATGGCTGTTTAGCAGCATTATGGTCTTATGGCTGTTTAGCAGCATTATGGTCTTATGGCTGTTTAGCAGCATTATGGCTGTTTAGCAGCATTATGGCTGTTTAGCAGCATTATGGCTGTTAGCAGCATTATGGCTGTTTAGCAGCATTATGGCTGTTAGCAGCATTATGCAGCATTATGGTCTTATGGCTGTTTAGCAGCATTATGGTCTTATGGCTGTTTAGCAACATTATGGCTGTTTAGCAGCATTATGGTCTTATGGCTGTTTAGCAACATTACGGCTGTTTAGCAGCATTATGGTCTTACGGCTGTTTAACAGCATTATGGTCTTATGGCTGTTTAGCGGCATTATGATCTTATGGCTGTTTAGCAGCATTATGGCTGTTTAGCAGCATTATGGCTGTTTAGCAGCATTATGGCTGTTCAGCAGCATTATGGCTGTTTAGCAGCATTATGGCTGTTTAGCAGCATTATGATCTTATGGCTGTTTAGCAGCATTACGGCTGTTTAGCAGCATTATGATCTTATGGCTGTTTAGCAGCATTACGGCTGTTTAGCAGCATTATGGCTGTTTAGCAGCATTATGGCTGTTTAGCAGCATTACGGCTGTTAGCAGCATTATGGCTGTTTAGCAGCATTATGGCTGTTTAGCAGCATTATGGCTGTTAGCAGCATTATGGCTGTTAGCAGCATTATGATCTTATGGCTGTTTAGCAGCATTATGGCTGTTTAGCAGCATTATGGCTGTTTAGCAGCATTATGGCTGTTTAGCAGCATTATGATCTTATGGCTGTTTAGCAGCATTACGGCTGTTTAGCAGCATTATGATCTTATGGCTGTTTAGCAGCATTACGGCTGTTTAGCAGCATTATGGCTGTTTAGCAGCATTATGGTCTTATGGCTGTTTAGCAGCATTATGGCTGTTTAGCAGCATTATGGCTGTTTAGCAGTATTACGGCTGTTTAGCAGCATTATGGCTGTTTAGCAGCATTATGGCTGTTAGCAGCATTATGGTCTTATGGCTGTTTAGCAGCATTATGGTCTTATGGCTGTTTAGCAGCATTATGGCTGTTAGCAGCATTATGGTCTTATGGCTGTTTAGCAGCATTACGGCTGTTTAGCAGCATTATGGTCTTATGGCTGTTTAGCAGCATTACGGCTGTTTAGCAGCATTATGGTCTTATGGCTGTTTAGCAGCATTATGGCTGTTTAGCAGCATTATGGTCTTATGGCTGTTTAGCAGCATTATGGCTGTTTAGCAGCATTATGGCTGTTTAGCAGCATTATGGCTGTTTAGCAGCATTATGGCTGTTAGCAGCATTACGGCTGTTAGCAGCATTACGGCTGTTAGCAGCATTATGGCTGTTTAGCAGCATTACGGCTGTTAGCAGCATTATGGTCTTATGGCTGTTTAGCAGCATTATGATCTTATGGCTGTTTAGCAGCATTACGGCTGTTTAGCAGCATTACGGCTGTTTAGCAGCATTACGGCTGTTAGCAGCATTATGGCTGTTTACAGCATTACGGCTGTTAGCAGCATTATGGTCTTATGGCTGTTTAGCAGCATTACGGCTGTTTAGCAGCATTACGGCTGTTTAGCAGCATTATGGCTGTTTAGCAGCATTATGGCTGTTAGCAGTATTATGGTCTTATGGCTGTTTAGCAGCATTATGGCTGTTTAGCAGCATTATGGCTGTTTAGCAGCATTATGGCTGTTAGCAGTATTATGGTATTATGGCTGTTTAGCAGCATTATGGCTGTTTAGCAGCATTATGGCTGTTTAGCAGCATTATGGTCTTATGGCTGTTTAACAGCATTATGGCGTTAGCAGCATTATGGCTGTTTAGCAGCATTATGGCTGTTTAGCAGCATTATGGCGTTAGCAGCATTATGGCTGTTTAGCAGCATTATGGCTGTTTAGCAGCATTATGGCTGTTTAGCAGCATTATGGCTGTTTAGCAGCATTACGGCTGTTTAGCAGCATTATGGCTGTTTAGCAGCATTATGTCTGTTTAGCAGCATTATGTCTGTTTAGCAGCATTATGTCTGTTTAGCAGCATTATGGCTGTTTAGCAGCATTACGGCTGTTTAGCAGCATTATGGCTGTTTAGCAGCATTATGATCTTATGGCTGTTTAGCAGCATTACGGCTGTTTTAGCAGCATTATGGCTGTTTAGCAGCATTATGGTCTTATGGCTGTTTAGCAGCATTATGGCTGTTTAGCAGCATTATGGCTGTTTAGCAGCATTATGGCTGTTAGCAGCATTATGGCTGTTTAGCAGCATTATGGTCTTATGGCTGTTTAGCAGCATTACGGCTGTTTAGCAGCATTATGGCTGTTTAGCAGCATTATGGTCTTATGGCTGTTTAGCAGCATTACGGCTGTTAGCAGCATTATGGCTGTTAGCAGCATTATGGCTGTTTAGCAGCATTATGGCTGTTAGCAGCATTATGGCTGTTTAGCAGCATTATGGCTGTTTAGCAGCATTATGGCTGTTTAGCAGCATTATGGTCTTATGGCTGTTTAGCAGCATTATGGCTGTTTAGCAGCATTATGGCTGTTTAGCAGCATTACGGCTGTTTAGCAGCATTATGGTCTTATGGCTGTTTAGCAGCATTATGGCTGTTTAGCAGCATTATGGCTGTTTAGCAGCATTATGGCTGTTTAGCAGCATTACGGCTGTTTAGCAGTATTACGGCTGTTTAGCAGTATTACGGCTGTTTAGCAGCATTATGGCTGTTTAGCAGCATTATGGCTGTTTAGCAGTCTTCTGGCTTGGGCGTAGTAGCTGTCCCGATGCCTGTTGGGCCAAGAGCCGATGCGCCGGTACCATTTTGTCGGACGGTAGCAGAGTGAATAGTCTATGGCTTGGGTGTCCAGTTTTTGGCCATTTCTCAGGCCTTCCTCTGACACTGCCAGGTATAAACGTATTGTATGGCATTTTTCAGGCCTTCCTCTGACACTGCCAGGTATATACTTATTGTATGGCATTTTTCAGGCCTTCCTCTGACACTGCCAGGTATATACTTATTGTATGGCATTTTTCAGGCCTTCCTCTAACACTGCCAGGTATATACTTATTGTATGGCATTTTTCAGGCCTTCCTCTGACACTGCCTGGTATAGACTTATTGTTTGGCAAGGCGCTCTACCCCAGTGATGTAATGGGATGTAGCGCTTTGTGGTTGAGGGCGGTGCATTTGCCGTACCAGGCGGTGATGCAGCCAGTCAAGATGCTCTCGATGGTGCAGCTGTAGATCTTTTCAGCCTCTTGAGGAGTAAGAGGACATGCCGTTCTCTCCCCTCTTTCTCCTGCAGTCCACAAGCAGCTCCTTGGTCTTACTGCACGTTGCGGGAGAGGTTGTTGTCCTGGCACCACACTGCCAGGTCTCTGTCCTCCTCCCTGTAGGCCGTCTCATTGTTGAGTGAGAGGTTGTTGTCCTGGTACCACCAGGTCTCTGACCTCCTCCCTGTAGGCCATCTCATCGTTGAGGGAGAGGCTGTTGTCCTGGTACCACCAGGTCTCTGACCTCCTCCCTGTAGGCCGTCTCATCGTTGAGGGAGAGGTTGTTGTCCTGGCACCACACCACCAGGTCTCTGACCTCCTCCCTCGTCGTCGGTGATCAGGTCGATGTGTCGTCAGCTGATGACGTTTAGAAAAACAAAAGCACCTCATCCTCATTGACCTCTTCTTCGGTAACCTCCTCCTCGGTGATCTCCTCCTCGGCGACCTCCTCCACGGCGACCTCCTCCTCGGCGACCTCCTCCTCGGCGACCTCCTCCTCAGCGACCTCCTCCTCGGCGACCACCTCCTCGGCGACCTCCTCCTCGGTGGTTAAAACTTCCATTGTGAACTGCCAGAAATACATTTATCTCTGGCTTACATCCGTCTGGGGAGCGTGAAGCGACTTTACTGTAAGTTTACATAACTGTTCTGTATGGTGAGAAAACCTGCACAGTGTTGTCTGCTGGGCTTCCTGAGTTGTGAGCTTGAAGTTCCAGGACCACCAGCTGAGAGGAGAGGAGGGAGAGTGGGATGAGGAGAGGAGGGAGAGTGTGATGAGGAGAGGAGGGAGAGTGGGATGAGGAGAGGAGGGAGAGTGGGATGAGGAGAGGAGGGAGAGTGGGATGAGGAGAGGAGGGAGAGTGGGATGAGGAGAGGAGGGAGAGTGGGATGAGGAGAGGAGGGAGACTGGGATGAGGAGAGGAGGGACAGTGGGATGAGGAGAGGAGGGAGAGTGGGATGAGGAGAGGAGGGAGAGTGGGATGAGGAGAGGAGGGAGAGTGGGATGAGGAGAGGAGGGAGAGTGGGATGAGGAGAGGAGGGAGAGTGGGATGAGGAGAGGAGGGAGAGTGGGATGAGGAGAGGAGAGGAGAGTGGGATGAGGAGAGGAGGGAGAGTGGGATGAGGAGAGGAGGGAGAGTGGGATGAGGAGACTAGGGAGAGTGGGATGAGGAGAGGAGGGAGACTGGGATGAGGAGAGGAGGGAGAGTGGGATGAGGAAAGGAGGGAGAGTGGGATGAGGAGAGGAGGGAGAGTGGGATGAGGAAAGGAGGGAGAGTGGGATGAGGAGAGGAGGGAGAGTGGGATGAGGAGAGGAGGAAGAGTGGGATGAGGAGAGGAGGGAGAGTGGGATGAGGAGAGGAGGGAGACTGGGATGAGGAGAGGAGGGAGACTGGGATGAGGAGAGGAGGGAGAGTGGGATGAGGAGAGGAGGGAGAGTGGGATGAGGAGAGGAGGGAGAATGGGATGAGGAGAGGAGGGAGAGTGGGATGAGGAGAGGAGGGAGAGTGGGATGAGGAGAGGAGGGAGAGTGGGATGAGGAGAGGAGGGAGACTGGGATGAGGAGAGGAGGGAGAGTGGGATGAGGAGAGGAGGGAGAGTGGGATGAGGAGAGGAGGGAGACTGGGATGAGGAGAGGAGGGACAGTGGGATGAGGAGAGGAGGGAGAGTGGGATGAGGAGAGGAGGGAGACTGGGATGAGGAGAGGAGGGACAGTGGGATGAGGAGAGGAGGGAGAGTGGGATGAGGAGAGGAGGGAGAGTGGGATGAGGAGAGGAGAGGAGAGGAGAGTGGGATGAGGAGAGGAGGGAGAGTGGGATGAGGAGAGGAGGGAGAGTGGGATGAGGAGAGGAGGGAGAGTGGGATGAGGAGAGGAGAGGAGAGTGGGATGAGGAGAGGAGGGACAGTGGGATGAGGAGAGGAGAGGAGAGTGGGATGAGGAGAGGAGGGAGAGTGGGATGAGGAGAGGAGGGACAGTGGGATGAGGAGAGGAGGGAGAGTGGGATGAGGAGAGGAGGGAGAGTGGGATGAGGAGAGGAGGGAGAGTGGGATGAGGAGAGGAGGGAGAGTGGGATGAGGAGAGGAGGGAGAGTGGGATGAGGAGAGGAGGGAGAGTGGGATGAGGAGAGGAGGGAGAGTGGGATGAGGAGAGGAGGGAGAGTGGGATGAGGAGAGGAGGGAGAGTGGGATGAGGAGAGGAGGGAGAGTGGGATGAGGAGAGGAGGGAGAGTGGGATGAGGAGAGGAGGGAGAGTGGGATGAGGAGAGGAGAGGTGTCGACACCAACTTCCTGCTCTGAGTTCTCAGCATCCATTGGCTATGTTCACACAAGCAGCTCAAAAGAACAATTAGTTTAATTTAAAAAAATATATATTCAAAAAAAGATCCGAATTGTTGTGAACGCAACCATTTACTTCTGACTTTATGATGTAATGAACCAAAATACTTCTGTTGTTTCTCTCTGCCCTGCGAAGGCTCCAATAAACACAAGATCACAACATCAAGATCACAGCATCTAAACAACATCTAAACAACATCTATTTCAGAATGAGGTTTTGCTTCAATCTTATGGGTGTTTAGAAATGGTATTAATGAGTGTTCTACGTCCCCCCCCCCCAAAAAAACAAAAAAAACAATGCTTCTCACATATTTCTCTTCTTAGCTCTCTTACTAAATGTGTTATTCTGTGTTTCTGAAAACAGCAAATGAATCTATCCTGATTTAATTCACGTGTTAATTGGCTCAGTTGCATGCGTTGTTCACTCCATTTCATTTCTTTTTTTTTCTCTCTCCTCCACATTCTCTCTTTACACCACAGGAGAACCGTTAGGTAATGATAATTGCGTTGTGCTGCTTTCATGAGTCCTCTGTCTGCACATTAGAATAAGACATGTGTAAGCAGGTTCCTCACATCAGAGAAACATTTGATTTGTTTTCTTTAATTTCTCTAGGGATGCTTCCAAAATATAACCCTGGGTCCTGGTAAACGTATTGCATTGAATTAGGCATAGAGAACCTGTCCTCAGTTTGACTGGACCGAAAGCAAAGTACACCGTCAGGACATTTCAATCTCATCGTACTAAATATGGGAGAAATACTCGCTCTTTGAAGATTTAAACATACCTTGAATTATTATTATTCTAGCCGAATCATAATGATGGAGTTTTTTTTTATACAATAGAGTGTCAAGTCCCTCAATGCTCCTCTCCGTCTGTCTATTCTTCTGAAGGGTTATGAGCCCTCGAAGCCACAGAATCCAAAAAATGCTTTGTTCGTCTGTAGCAGTAGACTTTCTTCTTCCAAGGCTGTCTGTCTGCGGTACGAGTTTGTACTGTGTGTATCGTCATTATGGTAGGTAGTGTGACAAACATGGCTTATAGATGGTTTTATGAATATTGAATGGCAGAGTACAGATCAAATGATTGCAGTCACACAGAGAAAGGAGAGAGAACATAGGGACTGTATTTTATAATAATGGGATGAGACCATGGGACTGTGTTTTATAATAATGGGATGAGACTATGGGACTGTGTTTTATAAGAATGGGGATGAGGCCATGGGACTGTGTTTTATAATAATGAGGATGAGACCATGGGACTGTGTTTTATATTAATGGGGATGAGGCCATGGGACTGTGTTTTATAATAATGGGGATGAGGCCATGGGACTGTGTTTTATAATAATGGGATGAGACCATGGGACTGTGTTTTATAATAATGGGATGAGACCATGGGACTGTGTTTTATAATAATGGGATGAGACCATGGGACTGTGTTTTATAATAATGGGATGAGACCATGGGACTGTGTTTTATAATAATGGGATGAGACCATGGGACTGTGTTTTATAATAATGGGGATGAGGCCACGGGACTGTGTTTTATAATAATGGGGATGAAGCCGCGGGACTGTGTTTTATAATAATGGGGATGAGGCCACGGGACTGTGTTTTATAATAATGGGGATGAGGCCATGGGACTGTGTTTTATAATAATGGGGATGAGGCCATGGTACTGTGTTTTATAATAATGGGGATGAGGCCACGGGACTGTGTTTTATAATAATGGGGATGAGGCCATGGGACTGTGTTTTATAATAATGGGGATGAGGCCATGGGACTGTGTTTCATAAGAATGGGGATGAGGCAATGGGACTGTGTTTTATAAGAATGGGGATGAGGCCATGGGACTGTGTTTTATAATAATGGGGATGAGGCCATGGGACTGTGTTTTATAATAATGGGGATGAGGCCATGGGACTGTGTTTTATAATAATGGGGATGAGGCCACGGGACTGTGTTTTATAATAATGGGGATGAGGCCATAATAATGGGGATGAGGCCATGGGACTGTGTTTTATAATAATGGGGATGAGGCCATAATAATGGGGATGAGGCCACGGGACTGTGTTTTATAATAATGGGGATGAGGCCATAATAATGGGGATGAGGCCACGGGACTGTGTTTTATAATAATGGGGATGAGGCCATAATAATGGGGATGAGGCCACGGGACTGTGTTTTATAATAATGGGGATGAGACCATGGGACTGTGTTTTATAATAATGGGGATGAGGCCATGGGACTGTGTTTATAATAATGGGGATGAGGCCATGGGACTGTGTTTCATAAGAATGGGGATGAGGCCATGGGACTGTGTTTTATAATAATGGGGATGAGGCCACGGGACTGTGTTTTATAATAATGGGGATGAGAACATGGGACTGTGTTTTATAATAATGGGGATGAGGCCATGGGACTGTGTTTTATAATAATGGGGATGAGACCATGGGACTGTGTTTTATAATAATGGGATGAGACCATGGGACTGTGTTTTATAATAATGGGATGAGACCATGGGACTGTGTTTTATAATAATGGGATGAGACCATGGGACTGTATTTTATAATAATGGGGATGAGGCCACGGGACTGTGTTTTATAATAATGGGGATGAAGCCGCGGGACTGTGTTTTATAATAATGGGGATGAGGCCACGGGACTGTGTTTTATAATAATGGGGATGAGGCCATGGGACTGTGTTTTATAATAATGGGATGAGACCATGGGACTGTGTTTTATAATAATGGGATGAGACCATGGGACTGTGTTTTATAATAATGGGATGAGACCATGGGACTGTGTTTTATAATAATGGGGATGAGGCCACGGGACTGTGTTTTATAATAATGGGGATGAAGCCGCGGGACTGTGTTTTATAATAATGGGGATGAGGCCACGGGACTGTGTTTTATAATAATGGGGATGAGGCCATGGGACTGTGTTTTATAATAATGGGGATGAGGCCATGGTACTGTGTTTTATAATAATGGGGATGAGGCCACGGGACTGTGTTTTATAATAATGGGGATGAGGCCATGGGACTGTGTTTTATAATAATGGGGATGAGGCCATGGGACTGTGTTTTATAATAATGGGGATGAGGCCATGGGACTGTGTTTTATAATAATGGGGATGAGGCCACGGGACTGTGTTTTATAATAATGGGGATGAGGCCATAATAATGGGGATGAGGCCATGGGACTGTGTTTTATAATAATGGGGATGAGGCCATGGGACTGTGTTTTATAATAATGGGATGAGACCATGGGACTGTGTTTTATAATAATGGGGATGAGGCCATAATAATGGGGATGAGGCCATGGGACTGTGTTTTATAATAATGGGATGAGGCCATGGGACTGTGTTTTATAATAATGGGGATGAGGCCACGGGACTGTGTTTTATAATAATGGGGATGAGGCCATAATAATGGGGATGAGGCCACGGGACTGTGTTTTATAATAATGGGGATGAGGCCATAATAATGGGGATGAGGCCACGGGACTGTGTTTTATAATAATGGGGATGAGACCATGGGACTGTGTTTTATAATAATGGGGATGAGGCCATGGGACTGTGTTTTATAATAATGGGGATGAGGCCATGGGACTGTGTTTCATAAGAATGGGGATGAGGCCATGGGACTGTGTTTTATAATAATGGGGATGAGGCCACGGGACTGTGTTTTATAATAATGGGGATGAGAACATGGGACTGTGTTTTATAATAATGGGGATGAGGCCATGGGACTGTGTTTTATAATAATGGGGATGAGACCATGGGACTGTGTTTTATAATAATGGGATGAGACCATGGGACTGTGTTTTATAATAATGGGATGAGACCATGGGACTGTGTTTTATAATAATGGGATGAGACCATGGGACTGTGTTTTATAATAATGGGGATGAGGCCACGGGACTGTGTTTTATAATAATGGGGATGAAGCCGCGGGACTGTGTTTTATAATAATGGGGATGAGGCCACGGGACTGTGTTTTATAATAATGGGGATGAGGCCATGGGACTGTGTTTTATAATAATGGGATGAGACCATGGGACTGTGTTTTATAATAATGGGATGAGACCATGGGACTGTGTTTTATAATAATGGGATGAGACCATGGGACTGTGTTTTATAATAATGGGGATGAGGCCACGGGACTGTGTTTTATAATAATGGGGATGAAGCCGCGGGACTGTGTTTTATAATAATGGGGATGAGGCCACGGGACTGTGTTTTATAATAATGGGGATGAGGCCATGGGACTGTGTTTTATAATAATGGGGATGAGGCCATGGTACTGTGTTTTATAATAATGGGGATGAGGCCACGGGACTGTGTTTTATAATAATGGGGATGAGGCCATGGGACTGTGTTTTATAATAATGGGGATGAGGCCATGGGACTGTGTTTTATAATAATGGGGATGAGGCCATGGGACTGTGTTTTATAATAATGGGGATGAGGCCACGGGACTGTGTTTTATAATAATGGGGATGAGGCCATAATAATGGGGATGAGGCCATGGGACTGTGTTTTATAATAATGGGGATGAGGCCATGGGACTGTGTTTTATAATAATGGGATGAGACCATGGGACTGTGTTTTATAATAATGGGGATGAGGCCATAATAATGGGGATGAGGCCATGGGACTGTGTTTTATAATAATGGGATGAGGCCATGGGACTGTGTTTTATAATAATGGGGATGAGGCCACGGGACTGTGTTTTATAATAATGGGGATGAGGCCATAATAATGGGGATGAGGCCACGGGACTGTGTTTTATAATAATGGGGATGAGGCCATAATAATGGGGATGAGGCCACGGGACTGTGTTTTATAATAATGGGGATGAGACCATGGGACTGTGTTTTATAATAATGGGGATGAGGCCATGGGACTGTGTTTTATAATAATGGGGATGAGGCCATGGGACTGTGTTTCATAAGAATGGGGATGAGGCCATGGGACTGTGTTTTATAATAATGGGGATGAGGCCACGGGACTGTGTTTTATAATAATGGGGATGAGAACATGGGACTGTGTTTTATAATAATGGGGATGAGGCCATGGGACTGTGTTTTATAATAATGGGGATGAGACCATGGGACTGTGTTTTATAATAATGGGATGAGACCATGGGACTGTGTTTTATAATAATGGGATGAGACCATGGGACTGTGTTTTATAATAATGGGATGAGACCATGGGACTGTGTTTTATAATAATGGGGATGAGGCCACGGGACTGTGTTTTATAATAATGGGGATGAAGCCGCGGGACTGTGTTTTATAATAATGGGGATGAGGCCACGGGACTGTGTTTTATAATAATGGGGATGAGGCCATGGGACTGTGTTTTATAATAATGGGATGAGACCATGGGACTGTGTTTTATAATAATGGGATGAGACCATGGGACTGTGTTTTATAATAATGGGATGAGACCATGGGACTGTGTTTTATAATAATGGCGATGAGGCCACGGGACTGTGTTTTATAATAATGGGGATGAAGCCGCGGGACTGTGTTTTATAATAATGGGGATGAGGCCACGGGACTGTGTTTTATAATAATGGGGATGAGGCCATGGGACTGTGTTTTATAATAATGGGGATGAGGCCATGGTACTGTGTTTTATAATAATGGGGATGAGGCCACGGGACTGTGTTTTATAATAATGGGGATGAGGCCATGGGACTGTGTTTTATAATAATGGGGATGAGGCCATGGGACTGTGTTTTATAATAATGGGGATGAGGCCATGGGACTGTGTTTTATAATAATGGGGATGAGGCCACGGGACTGTGTTTTATAATAATGGGGATGAGGCCATAATAATGGGGATGAGGCCATGGGACTGTGTTTTATAATAATGGGGATGAGGCCATGGGACTGTGTTTTATAATAATGGGATGAGACCATGGGACTGTGTTTTATAATAATGGGGATGAGGCCATAATAATGGGGATGAGGCCATGGGACTGTGTTTTATAATAATGGGATGAGGCCATGGGACTGTGTTTTATAATAATGGGGATGAGGCCATGGGACTGTGTTTTATAATAATGGGGATGAGGCCATGGGACTGTGTTTCATAAGAATGGGGATGAGGCCATGGGACTGTGTTTTATAATAATGGGGATGAGGCCACGGGACTGTGTTTTATAATAATGGGGATGAGAACATGGGACTGTGTTTTATAATAATGGGGATGAGGCCATGGGACTGTGTTTTATAATAATGGGGATGAGGCCATGGGACTGTGTTTTATAAGAATGGGGATGAGGCCATGGGACTGTGTTTTATAATAATGGGGATGAGGCCATGGGACTGTGTTTTATAATAATGGGGATGAGGCCATAATAATGGGGATGAGGCCATGGGACTGTGTTTTATAATAATGGGGATGAGGCCATGGGACTGTGTTTTATCATAATGGGGATGAGGCCATGAGACTGTGTTTTATAATAATGGGGATGAGGCCATGGGACTGTGTTTTATAAGAATGGGGATGAGGCCATGGGACTGTGTTTTATAATAATGGGGATGAGGCCATGGGACTGTGTTTTATAAGAATGGGGATGAGGCCACGGGACTGTGTTTTATAATAATGGGGATGAGACCATGGGACTGTGTTTTATAATAATGGGGATGAGGCCATGGGACTGTGTTTTATCATAATGGGGATGAGGCCATGGGACTGTGTTTTATAATAATGGGATGAGACCATGGGACTGTGTTTTATAATAATGGGGATGAGGCCATAATAATGGGGATGAGACCATGGGACTGTGTTTTATAATAATGGGGATGAGAACATGGGACTGTGTTTTATAATAATGGGGATGAGGCCACAGGACTGTGTTTTATAATAATGGGATGAGACCATGGGACTGTGCTTCTACACCTGCATTGCTTGCTGTTTGGGGTTTTAGGCTGGGTTTCTGTACAGCACTTTGAGATATCAGCTGATGTACGAAGGGCTATATAAATACATTTGATTTGATTTGATTTGATTTGATTTGATTTATAATAATGGGATGAGACCATAATAATGGGATGAGACCATAATAATGGGGATGAGGCCATAATAATGGGGATGAGGCTATGGGACTGTGTTTTATAATAATGGGGATGAGACCATGGGACTGTGTTTTATAATAATGGGGATGAGACTATGGGACTGTGTTTCATAATAATGTGGATGAGGCCATGGGACTGTGTTTTATAATAATGGGATGAGACCATAATAATGGGGATGAGGCCAAGGGACTGTGTTTTATAATAATGGGGATGAGGCCATGGGACTGTGTTTTATAATAATGGGATGAGACCATAATAATGGGGATGAGGCCATGGGACTGTGTTTTATAATAATGGGATGAGACCATAATAATGGGGATGAGGCCATGGGACTGTGTTTTACAATAATGGGGATGAGGCCATAATAATGGGGATGAGGCCATGGGACTGTGTTTTATAATAATGGGGATGAGGCCATGGGACTGTGTTTTATAATAATGGGGATGAGGCCACGGGACTGTGTTTTATAATAATGGGGATGAGGCCATGGGACTGTGTTTTATAAGAATGGGGATGAGGCCATGGGACTGTGTTTTATAATAATGGGGATGAGACCACGGGACTGTGTTTTATGCATTTATATTGCGATGAAAATAACAATAGAATATGACTGGGTGAAATACTCTTCATTCCCCTCTTCATCCACCTCTCCTATTCCTCACCATACCATCCTCTACCTCTCCTATTCCTCACCATACCATCCTCTACCTCTCCTATTCCTAACCATACTGTCACGTTTCTTCAAAATCGAACCCAGAAGCAGACCAGGACAAGGAGAGTAGGAAGAAGGTGAGTATTTATTTACAAGTGAATGTGAGTGGGTAGATCCATCCAGGTGGCGTAGCGGGCAGCGGTGGTGAGTTGATGGGAGTAAATAGGTGGATCCAATGGGGAAGCGGAATCCTCCGATGACCAGGCGGGAATGGGGTAAATGATCCGGGTGAGAAACTGAAGACAGAACAAACGGAGGTAAGTTGAAGGCAAGCAAGACGTACAAAACAACAAAACAAATTCTATCCAACTTGAGGCTGATACTATGGCACAACATACTGTTCATGGCTAACGATCCGGCAGGGAATGGATGTCAGGTCAGAGCTTTTGAAGGGGAGAGGTGATGATCAGGACAGGTGTGCAGATTACTGATGGGATACAGGTGCGGGTGAACATCGATCTCCCAACAAGCTAATCTGCCCGGCAACCAGACAGGGTGCGTTCCAGGACACCGGAAACACACTCCAGGACAGAAACACAGGCAAACACAGACTCAGGAAGCGGGGTTCGTGACACATACCATCCTCCACCTCTCCTATTCCTCACCATACCATCATCTACCTATCCTATTCCTCACCATACCATCATCTACCTCTCCTATTCCTCACCATACCATCATCTACCTCTCCTATTCCTCACCATACCATCATCCACCTCTCCTATTCTCCACCTCTCCCATACCATCCTCTACCTCTCCTATTCCTAACCATACCATCCTCTACCTCTCCTATTCTCCACCTCTCCTATTCCTCACCATACCATCATCTACCTCTCCTATTCCTCACCATACCATCCTCCACCTCTCCTATTCCTCACCATACCATCATCCACCTCTCCTATTCCTCACCATACCATCATCTACCTCTCCTATTCTCCATCTCTCCTATTCCTCACCATACCATCATCCACCTCTCCTATTCCTCACCATACCATCCTCTACCTCTCCTATTCCTAACCATACCATCCTCCACCTCTCCTATTCCTCACCATACCATCATCCACCTCTCCTATTCCTCACCATACCATCATCTACCTCTCCTATTCCTCACCATACCATCATCTACCTCTCCTATTCCTCACCATACCATCATCTACCTCTCCTATTCCTCACCATACCATCATCCACCTCTCCTATTCTCCACCTCTCCCATACCATCCTCTACCTCTCCTATTCCTAACCATACCATCCTCCACCTCTCCTATTCTCCACCTCTCCTATTCCTCACCATACCATCATCTACCTCTCCTATTCCTCACCATACCATCCTCCACCTCTCCTATTCCTCACCATACCATCATCCACCTCTCCTATTCCTCACCATACCATCATCTACCTCTCCTATTCTCCACCTCTCCTATTCCTCACCATACCATCATCCACCTCTCCTATTCCTCACCATACCATCCTCTACCTCTCCTATTCCTAACCATACCATCCTCCACCTCTCCTATTCCTCACCATACCATCATCCACCTCTCCTATTCCTCACCATACCATCATCTACCTCTCCTATTCCTCACCATACCATCATCTACCTCTCCTATTCCTCACCATACCATCATCTACCTCTCCTATTCCTCACCATACCATCATCCACCTCTCCTATTCTCCACCTCTCCCATACCATCCTCTACCTCTCCTATTCCTAACCATACCATCCTCCACCTCTCCTATTCCTCACCATACCATCATCTACCTCTCCTATTCCTCACCATACCATCATCTACCTCTCCTATTCCTCACCATACCATCATCTACCTCTCCTATTCCTCACCATACCATCATCCACCTCTCCTATTCTCCACCTCTCCCATACCATCCTCTACCTCTCCTATTCCTAACCATACCATCCTCCACCTCTCCTATTCTCCACCTCTCCTATTCCTCACCACACCATCATCTACCTCTCCTATTCCTCACCATACCATCCTCCACCTCTCCTATTCCTCACCATACCATCATCCACCTCTCCTATTCCTCACCATACCATCATCTACCTCTCCTATTCTCCACCTCTCCTATTCCTTACCATACCATCATCCACCTCTCCTATTCCTCACCATACCATCCTCCACCTCTCCAATTCCTCACCATACCATCATCTACCTCTCCTATTCCTCACCATACCATCATCTACCTCTCCTATTCCTCACCATACCATCATCTACCTCTCCTATTCCTCACCATACCATCCTCCACCTCTCCTATTCCTCACCATACCATCATCCACCTCTCCTATTCCTCACCATACCATCATCTACCTCTCCTATTCTCCACCTCTCCTATTCCTCACCATACCATCATCTACCTCTCCTATTCCTCACCATACCATCCTCCACCTCTCCTATTCCTCACCATACCATCATCCACCTCTCCTATTCCTCACCATACCATCATCTACCTCTCCTATTCTCCACCTCTCCTATTCCTCACCATACCATCATCCACCTCTCCTATTCCTCACCATACCATCCTCTACCTCTCCTATTCCTAACCATACCATCCTCCACCTCTCCTATTCCTCACCATACCATCATCCACCTCTCCTATTCCTCACCATACCATCATCTACCTCTCCTATTCCTCACCATACCATCATCTACCTCTCCTATTCCTCACCATACCATCATCTACCTCTCCTATTCCTCACCATACCATCATCCACCTCTCCTATTCTCCACCTCTCCCATACCATCCTCTACCTCTCCTATTCCTAACCATACCATCCTCCACCTCTCCTATTCCTCACCATACCATCATCTACCTCTCCTATTCCTCACCATACCATCATCTACCTCTCCTATTCCTCACCATACCATCATCTACCTCTCCTATTCCTCACCATACCATCATCCACCTCTCCTATTCTCCACCTCTCCCATACCATCCTCTACCTCTCCTATTCCTAACCATACCATCCTCCACCTCTCCTATTCTCCACCTCTCCTATTCCTCACCACACCATCATCTACCTCTCCTATTCCTCACCATACCATCCTCCACCTCTCCTATTCCTCACCATACCATCATCCACCTCTCCTATTCCTCACCATACCATCATCTACCTCTCCTATTCT
The DNA here is from genome assembly GCF_002021735.2 of Oncorhynchus kisutch. Lineage (NCBI taxonomy): Eukaryota > Metazoa > Chordata > Actinopteri > Salmoniformes > Salmonidae > Oncorhynchus > Oncorhynchus kisutch. The sequence goes on from NC_034188.2 coordinate 3,296,606, forward strand.
CCACCTCTCCTATTCCTTACCATACCATCATCCACCTCTCCTATTCCTCACCATACCATCCTCCACCTCTCCAATTCCTCACCATACCATCATCTACCTCTCCTATTCCTCACCATACCATCATCTACCTCTCCTATTCCTCACCATACCATCATCTACCTCTCCTATTCCTCACCATACCATCCTCCACCTCTCCTATTCCTCACCATACCATCATCCACCTCTCCTATTCCTCACCATACCATCATCTACCTCTCCTATTCTCCACCTCTCCTATTCCTCACCATACCATCATCCACCTCTCCTATTCCTCACCATACCATCCTCTACCTCTCCTATTCCTAACAATACCATCCTCTACCTCTCCTATTCCTCACCATACCATCCTCTACCTCTCCTATTCCTCACCATACCATCCTCTACCTCTCCTATTCCTCACCATACCATCATCTACCTCTCCTATTCCTCACCATACCATCATCTACCTCTCCTATTCCTCACCATACCATCCTCTACCTCTCCTATTCCTACCATACCATCCTCTAACTCTCCTATTCCTCACCATACATCCTCTACCTCTCCTATTCCTCACCATACCATCCTCTACCTCTCCTATTCCTAACCATACCATCATCTACCTCTCCTATTCCTCACCATACCATCCTCTACCTCTCCTATTCCTAACCATACCATCCTCTAACTCTCCTATTCCTCACCATACCATCCTCTACCTCTCCTATTCCTCACCATACCATCCTCTACCTCTCCTATTCCTCACCATACCATCATCTACCTCTCCTATTCCTCACCATACCATCATCTACCTCTCCTATTCCTCACCATACCATCCTCTACCTCTCCTATTCCTCACCATACCATCATCTACCTCTCCTATTCCTCACCATACCATCATCTACCTCTCCTATTCCTAACCATACCATCCTCTACCTCTCCTATTCCTAACCATACCATCATCTACCTCTCCTATTCCTCACCATACCATCATCTACCTCTCCTATTCCTTACCATACCATCATCTACCTCTCCTATTCCTAACCATACCATCCTCTAACTCTCCTATTCCTCACCATACCATCCTCTACCTCTCCTATTCCTCACCATACCATCCTCTACCTCTCCTATTCCTCACCATACCATCATCTACCTCTCCTATTCCTCACCATACCATCATCTACCTCTCCTATTCCTCACCATACCATCATCTACCTCTCCTATTCCTCACCATCCCATCCTCTACCTCTTCTATTCCTCACCATACCATCATCTACCTCTCCTATTCCTCACCACACCATCCTCTACCTCTCCTATTCCTAACCATACCATCCTCTAACTCTCCTATTCCTCACCATACCATCATCCACCTCTCCTATTCCTCACCATACCATCATCTACCTCTCCTATTCCTCACCATACCATCATCTACCTCTCCTATTCCTCACCATACCATCATCTACCTCTCCTATTCCTCACCATCCCATCCTCTACCTCTCCTATTCCTCACCATACCATCATCTACCTCTCCTATTCCTCACCACACCATCCTCTACCTCTCCTATTCCTAACCATACCATCCTCTAACTCTCCTATTCCTCACCATACCATCATCCACCTCTCCTATTCCTCACCATACCATCATCTACCTCTCCTATTCCTCACCATACCATCATCTACCTCTCCTATTCCTCACCATACCATCCTCTACCTCTCCTATTCCTAACCATACCATCCTCTAACTCTCCTATTCCTCACCATACCATCCTCTACCTCTCCTATTCCTCACCATACCATCCTCTACCTCTCCTATTCCTAACCATACCATCATCTACCTCTCCTATTCCTCACCATACCATCCTCTACCTCTCCTATTCCTAACCATACCATCCTCTAACTCTCCTATTCCTCACCATACCATCCTCTACCTCTCCTATTCCTCACCATACCATCCTCTACCTCTCCTATTCCTCACCATACCATCATCTACCTCTCCTATTCCTCACCATACCATCATCTACCTCTCCTATTCCTCACCATACCATCCTCTACCTCTCCTATTCCTCACCATACCATCATCTACCTCTCCTATTCCTCACCATACCATCATCTACCTCTCCTATTCCTAACCATACCATCCTCTACCTCTCCTATTCCTAACCATACCATCATCTACCTCTCCTATTCCTCACCATACCATCATCTACCTCTCCTATTCCTTACCATACCATCATCTACCTCTCCTATTCCTAACCATACCATCCTCTAACTCTCCTATTCCTCACCATACCATCCTCTACCTCTCCTATTCCTCACCATACCATCCTCTACCTCTCCTATTCCTCACCATACCATCATCTACCTCTCCTATTCCTCACCATACCATCATCTACCTCTCCTATTCCTCACCATACCATCATCTACCTCTCCTATTCCTCACCATCCCATCCTCTACCTCTTCTATTCCTCACCATACCATCATCTACCTCTCCTATTCCTCACCACACCATCCTCTACCTCTCCTATTCCTAACCATACCATCCTCTAACTCTCCTATTCCTCACCATACCATCATCCACCTCTCCTATTCCTCACCATACCATCATCTACCTCTCCTATTCCTCACCATACCATCATCTACCTCTCCTATTCCTCACCATACCATCATCTACGTCTCCTATTCCTCACCATCCCATCCTCTACCTCTCCTATTCCTCACCATACCATCATCTACCTCTCCTATTCCTCACCACACCATCCTCTACCTCTCCTATTCCTAACCATACCATCCTCTAACTCTCCTATTCCTCACCATACCATCATCCACCTCTCCTATTCCTCACCATACCATCATCTACCTCTCCTATTCCTGACCATACCATCATCTACCTCTCCTATTCCTCACCATACCATCATCTACCTCTCCTATTCCTCACCATACCATCATCTACCTCTCCTATTCTCCACCTCTCCTATTCCTCACCATACCATCCTCTACCTCTCCTATTCCTCACCATACCATCATCTACCTCTCCTATTCCTCACCATACCATCATCTACCTCTCCTATTCCTCACCATACATCCTCTACCTCTCCTATTCCTCACCATACCATCCTCTACCTCTCCTATTCCTCACCATACCATCCTCTACCTCTCCTATTCCTCACCATACCATCATCTACCTCTCCTATTCCTCACCACACCATCCTCTACCTCTCCTATTCCTCACCATACCATCCTCTAACTCTCCTATTCCTCACCATACCATCATCCACCTCTCCTATTCCTCACCATACCATCATCTACCTCTCCTATTCCTCACCATAACCATCATCTACCTCTCATTTTCCTCACCATACCATCATCTACCTCTCCTATTCCTCACCCATACCATAATCTACCTCTCCTATTCCTCACCATACCATCATCTACCTCTCCTATTCCTCACCATACCATCATCTACCTCTCCTATTCCTAACCATACCATCATCTACCTCTCCTATTCCTCACCATATACCATCCTCTACCTCTCCTATTCCTCACCATACCATCCTCCACCTCTCCTATTCCTCACCATACCATCCTCTACCTCTCCTATTCCTCACCTACCATCCTCTACCTCTCCTATTCCTCACCATACCATCATCTACCTCTCCTATTCCTCACCATACCATCCTCCACCTCTCCTATCCTAACCATACCATCCTCCACCTCTCCTATTCCTCACCATACCATCATCTACCTCTCCTATTCCTCACCATGACCATCATCTACCTCTCCTATTCTCCACCTTCTCCTATTCCTCACCATACCATCATCTACCTCTCCTATTCCTCACCATACCATCATCTACCTCTCCTATTCCTCACCATAGCATCATCTACCTCTCCTATTCCTCACCATACCATCATCTACCTCTCCTATTCCTCACCATACCATCATCTACCTCTTCCTATTCCTAACCATACCATCATCTACCTCTCCTATTCCTCACCATACCATCCTCTACCTCTCCTATTCCTCACCATACATCCTCCACCTCTTCCTATTCCTCACCCATACCATCCTCTACCTCTCCTATTCCTCACCATACCATCCTCTACCTCTCCTATTCCTCACATACCATATCTACCTCCTATTCCTCACCATACCATCCTCCACCTCTCCTATTCCTAACCATACCATCCTCCACCTCTCCTATTCCTCACCATACCATCATCTACCTCTCCTATTCCTCACCATACCATCCTCCACCTCTCCTATTCCTAACCATACCATCCTCCACCTCTCCTATTCCTCACCATACCATCCTCCACCTCTCCTATTCCTCACCATACCATCATCTACCTCTCCTATTCCTCACCATACCATCATCTACCTCTCCTATTCCTCACCATCCCATCCTCTACCTCTCCTATTCCTAACCATACCATCCTCTAACTCTCCTATTCCTCACCATACCATCCTCTAACTCTCCTATTCCTCACCATACCATCATCTACCTCTCCTATTCCTCACCATACCATCATCTACCTCTCCTATCCTCACCATCCCATCCTCTACCTCTCCTATTCCTCACCATACCATCATCTACCTCTCCTATTCCTCACCACACCATCCTCTACCTCTCCTATTCCTAACCATACCATCCTCTAACTCTCCTATTCCTCACCATACCATCATCCACCTCTCCTATTCCTCACCATACCATCATCTACCTCTCCTATTCCTCACCATACCATCATCTACCTCTCCTATTCCTCACCATACCATCATCTACCTCTCCTATTCCTCACCATACCATCATCTACCTCTCCTATTCCTCACCATACCATCATCTACCTCTCCTATTCTCCACCTCTCCTATTCCTCACCATACCATCCTCTACCTCTCCTATTCCTCACCATACCATCATCTACCTCTCCTATTCCTCACCATACCATCATCTACCTCTCCTATTCCTCACCATACCATCCTCTACCTCTCCTATTCCTCACCATACCATCCTCTACCTCTCCTATTCCTCACCATACCATCATCTACCTCTCCTATTCCTCAACACACCATCCTCTACCTCTCCTATTCCTCACCATACCATCCTCTAACTCTCCTATTCCTCACCATACCATCATCCACCTCTCCTATTCCTCACCATACCATCATCTACCTCTCCTATTCCTCACCATACCATCATCTACCTCTCCTATTCCTCACCATACCATCATCTACCTCTCCTATTCCTCACCATACCATCATCTACCTCTCCTATTCCTCACCATACCATCATCTACCTCTCCTATTCCTCACCATACCATCATCTACCTCTCCTATTCCTAACCATACCATCATCTACCTCTCCTATTCCTCACCATACCATCCTCTACCTCTCCTATTCCTCACCATACCATCCTCCACCTCTCCTATTCCTCACCGTACCATCCTCTACCTCTCCTATTCCTCACCATACCATCCTCTACCTCTCCTATTCCTCACCATACCATCATCTAACCTCTCCTATTCCTCACCATACCATCCTCCACCTCTCCTATTCCTAACCATACCATCCTCCACCTCTCCTATTCCTCACCATACCATCATCTACCTCTCCTATTCTCACCATACCATCATCTACCTCTCCTATTCTCCACCTCTCCTATTCCTCACCATACCATCCTCTACCTCTCCCTATTCCTCCCATACACATCATCTACCTTCTCCTATTCCTCACCATACCATCCTCTACCTCTCCTATTCCTCACCATACCATCCTCTACCTTCCTATTCCTCACCATACCATCCTCTACCTCTCCTATTCCTCAACCATACCATCATCTACCTCTCCTATTCCTCACCACACCATCCTCTACCTCTCCTGATTCCTCACCATACCATCCTCTAACTCTCCTATTCCTCACCATACCATCATCCACCTCTCCTATTCCTCACATACCATCATCTACCTCTCCTATTCCTCACCATACCATCCTCCACCTCTCCTATTCCTCACCATACCATCATCTACCTTCTCCTATCCTCATTCCATACCATCATCTACCTCTCCTATTCTCCACCTCTCCTATTCCTCACCATACATCATCTACCTCTCCTATTCCTCACCATACCATCATCTACTCTCCTATTCAAACCATAGCATCATCTACCTCTCCTATGCCTCCCATAACCATCATCTACCAATCTACCCTCTATTCCCTCACCCTAAACCATCCCAATCTACCGCTCCTATTCCTAACCCATACCATCATATCTACCTCTCCTATTCCTCACCATACCATCCTCTACACGTCTCCTATTCCTCACCATACAGTCCTCCGCATCTCCCTATTCCTCAACCATAACCATCCTCTACCTCTCCTATTCCTCACCATAACCATCCTCTACCTCTCCTATTCCTCACCATATACCCAGCATCTACCTCTCCTATTCCTCACCATAACCATCCTCCACCTCTCCTATTCCTAACCATACCATCCTCCACCTCTCCTATCCTCACCATACCTATCATCTACACTCTCTCCTGATTACCTCCCATACCATCCTCCAACTCTCCTATTCAACCATACCATCCGTCCACCTCTCCTATTCCTCACCATACCATTCCTCTACCTCTCCTATTCCTCACCATACCATCATCTACCTCTCCTATTCCTCACCATACCATCATCTACCTCTCCTATTCCTCACCATACCATCCTCTACCTCTCCTATTCCTAACCATACCATCCTCTACCTCTCCTATTCCTCACCATACCATCCTCTAACTCTCCTATTCCTCACCATACCATCATCTACCTCTCCTATTCCTCACCATACCATCATCTACCTCTCCTATTCCTCACCATACCATCCTCTACCTCTCCTATTCCTCACCATACCATCATCTACCTCTCCTATTCCTCACCATACCATCCTCTACCTCTCCTATTCCTAACCATACCATCCTCTAACTCTCCTATTCCTCACCATACCATCATCCACCTCTCCTATTCCTCACCATACCATCATCTACCTCTCCTATTCCTCACCATACCATCATCTACCTCTCCTATTCCTCACCATACCATCATCTACCTCTCCTATTCCTCACCATACCATCATCTACCTCTCCTATTCCTCACCATACCATCATCTACCTCTCCTATTCTCCACCTCTCCTATTCCTCACCATACCATCCTCTACCTCTCCTATTCCTCACCATACCATCATCTACCTCTCCTATTCCTCACCATACCATCATCTACCTCTCCTATTCCTCACCATACCATCCTCTACCTCTCCTATTCCTCACCATACCATCCTCTACCTCTCCTATTCCTCACCATACCATCATCTACCTCTCCTATTCCTCACCACACCATCCTCTACCTCTCCTATTCCTCACCATACCATCCTCTAACTCTCCTATTCCTCACCATACCATCATCCACCTCTCCTATTCCTCACCATACCATCATCTACCTCTCCTATTCCTCACCATACCATCATCTACCTCTCCTATTCCTCACCATACCATCATCTACCTCTCCTATTCCTCACCATACCATCATCTACCTCTCCTATTCCTCACCATACCATCATCTACCTCTCCTATTCCTCACCATACCATCATCTACCTCTCCTATTCCTAACCATACCATCATCTACCTCTCCTATTCCTCACCATACCATCCTCTACCTCTCCTATTCCTCACCATACCATCCTCCACCTCTCCTATTCCTCACCATACCATCCTCTACCTCTCCTATTCCTCACCATACCATCCTCTACCTCTCCTATTCCTCACCATACCATCATCTACCTCTCCTATTCCTCACCATACCATCCTCCACCTCTCCTATTCCTAACCATACCATCCTCCACCTCTCCTATTCCTCACCATACCATCATCTACCTCTCCTATTCCTCACCATACCATCATCTACCTCTCCTATTCTCCACCTCTCCTATTCCTCACCATACCATCATCTACCTCTCCTATTCCTCACCATACCATCATCTACCTCTCCTATTCCTCACCATACCATCATCTACCTCTCCTATTCCTCACCATACCATCATCTACCTCTCCTATTCCTCACCATACCATCATCTACCTCTCCTATTCCTCACCATACCATCATCTACCTCTCCTATTCCTCACCATACCATCCTCTACCTCTCCTATTCCTCACCATACCATCCTCTACCTCTCCTATTCCTCACCATACCATCCTCTACCTCTCCTATTCCTCACCATACCATCCTCTACCTCTCCTATTCCTCACCATACCATCATCTACCTCTCCTATTCCTCACCATACCATCCTCCACCTCTCCTATTCCTCACCATACCATCCTCTACCTCTCCTATTCCTCACCATACCATCATCTACCTCTCCTATTCCTCACCATACCATCCTCTACCTCTCCTATTCCTCACCATACCATCCTCCACCTCTCCTATTCCTCACCATACCATCCTCTACCTCTCCTATTCCTCACCATACCATCATCTACCTCTCCTATTCCTCACCATACCATCATCTACCTCTCCTATTCCTCACCATACCATCCTCTACCTCTCCTATTCCTCACCATACCATCCTCTACCTCTCCTATTCCTCACCATACCATCCTCTACCTCTCCTATTCCTCACCATACCATCATCTACCTCTCCTATTCCTCACCATACCATCATCTACCTCTCCTATTCCTCACCATACCATCCTCTACCTCTCCTATTCCTCACCATACCATCATCTACCTCTCCTATTCCTCACCATACCATCCTCTACCTCTCCTATTCCTCACCATACCATCCTCTACCTCTCCTATTCCTCACCATACCATCATCTACCTCTCCTATTCCTCACCATACCATCATCTACCTCTCCTATTCCTCACCATACCATCATCTACCTCTCCTATTCCTCACCATACCATCATCTACCTCTCCTATTCCTCACCATACCATCATCTACCTCTCCTATTCCTCACCATACCATCATCTACCTCTCCTATTCTCCACCTCTCCTATTCCTCACCATACCATCCTCTACCTCTCCTATTCCTCACCATACCATCATCTACCTCTCCTATTCCTCACCATACCATCATCTACCTCTCCTATTCCTCACCATACCATCCTCTACCTCTCCTATTCCTCACCATACCATCCTCTACCTCTCCTATTCCTCACCATACCATCATCTACCTCTCCTATTCCTCACCATACCATCCTCTACCTCTCCTATTCCTCACCATACCATCCTCTAACTCTCCTATTCCTCACCATACCATCATCCACCTCTCCTATTCCTCACCATACCATCATCTACCTCTCCTATTCCTCACCATACCATCATCTACCTCTCCTATTCCTCACCATACCATCATCTACCTCTCCTATTCCTCACCATACCATCATCTACCTCTCCTATTCCTCACCATACCATCATCTACCTCTCCTATTCCTCACCATACCATCATCTACCTCTCCTATTCCTCACCATACCATCATCTACCTCTCCTATTCCTCACCATACCATCCTCTACCTCTCCTATTCCTCACCATACCATCCTCCACCTCTCCTATTCCTCACCATACCATCCTCTACCTCTCCTATTCCTCACCATACCATCCTCTACCTCTCCTATTCCTCACCATACCATCATCTACCTCTCCTATTCCTCACCATACCATCCTCCACCTCTCCTATTCCTCACCATACCATCCTCCACCTCTCCTATTCCTCACCATACCATCATCTACCTCTCCTATTCCTCACCATACCATCATCTACCTCTCCTATTCTCCACCTCTCCTATTCCTCACCATACCATCCTCTACCTCTCCTATTCCTCACCATACCATCATCTACCTCTCCTATTCCTCACCATACCATCATCTACCTCTCCTATTCCTCACCATACCATCCTCTACCTCTCCTATTCCTCACCATACCATCCTCTACCTCTCCTATTCCTCACCATACCATCATCTACCTCTCCTATTCCTCACCATACCATCCTCTACCTCTCCTATTCCTCACCATACCATCCTCTACCTCTCCTATTCCTCACCATACCATCATCTACCTCTCCTATTCCTCACCATACCATCATCTACCTCTCCTATTCCTCACCATACCATCATCTACCTCTCCTATTCCTCACCATACCATCATCTACCTCTCCTATTCCTCACCATACCATCATCTACCTCTCCTATTCCTCACCATACCATCATCTACCTCTCCTATTCCTCACCATACCATCCTCTACCTCTCCTATTCCTCACCATACCATCCTCTACCTCTCCTATTCCTCACCATACCATCCTCTACCTCTCCTATTCCTCACCATACCATCATCTACCTCTCCTATTCCTCACCATACCATCCTCCACCTCTCCTATTCCTCACCATACCATCCTCCACCTCTCCTATTCCTCACCATACCATCATCTACCTCTCCTATTCCTCACCATACCATCATCTACCTCTCCTATTCTCCACCTCTCCTATTCCTCACCATACCATCCTCTACCTCTCCTATTCCTCACCATACCATCATCTACCTCTCCTATTCCTCACCATACCATCCTCTACCTCTCCTATTCCTCACCATACCATCCTCTACCTCTCCTATTCCTCACCATACCATCATCTACCTCTCCTATTCCTCACCATACCATCATCTACCTCTCCTATTCCTCACCATACCATCCTCTACCTCTCCTATTCCTCACCATACCATCCTCTAACTCTCCTATTCCTCACCATACCATCATCTACCTCTCCTATTCCTCACCATACCATCATCTACCTCTCCTATTCCTCACCATACCATCATCTACCTCTCCTATTCCTCACCATACCATCATCTACCTCTCCTATTCCTCACCATACCATCATCTACCTCTCCTATTCCTCACCATACCATCATCTACCTCTCCTATTCCTCACCATACCATCATCTACCTCTCCTATTCCTCACCATACCATCCTCTACCTCTCCTATTCCTCACCATACCATCATCTACCTCTCCTATTCCTCACCATACCATCATCTACCTCTCCTATTCCTCACCATACCATCATCTACCTCTCCTATTCCTCACCATACCATCATCTACCTCTCCTATTCCTCACCATACCATCCTCTACCTCTCCTATTCCTCACCATACCATCCTCTACCTCTCCTATTCCTCACCATACCATCATCTACCTCTCCTATTCCTCACCATACCATCATCTACCTCTCCTATTCCTCACCATACCATCTCTCCTATTCCTCACCATACCATCCTCTACCTCTCCTATTCCTCACCATACCATCATCTACCTCTCCTATTCCTCACCATACCATCATCTACCTCTCCTATTCCTCACCATACCATCCTCTACCTCTCCTATTCCTCACCATACCATCATCTACCTCTCCTATTCCTCACCATACCATCATCTACCTCTCCTATTCCTCACCATACCATCATCTACCTCTCCTATTCCTCACCATACCATCATCTACCTCTCCTATTCCTCACCATACCATCATCTACCTCTCCTATTCCTCACCATACCATCATCTACCTCTCCTATTCCTCACCATACCATTCCTCCTATCTAACCTCTCCTATTCCTAACCATACCATCATCTACCTCTCCTATTCCTCACCATACCATCCTCTACCTCTCCTATTCCTCACCATACCATCCTCCACCTCTCCTATTCCTCACCGTACCATTCCCTACCCTCTCCTATTCCTCACCATACCATCCTCTACCTCTCCTATTCCTCACCATACCATCATCTACCTCTCCTATTCCTCACCATACCATCCTCCACCTCTCCTATTCCTAACCATACCATCCTCCACCTCTCCTATTCCTCACCATACCATCATCTACCTCTTCCTATTCCTCACCATACCATCATCTACCTCTCTATTCTCCACCTCTCCTATTCCTCACCATACCATCCTCTACCTCTCCTATTCCTCACCATACCATCATCTACCTCTCCTATTCCTCACCATACCATCCTCTACCTCTCCTATTCCTCACCATGACCATCCTCTACTACCTCTCCTATTCCTCACCATACATCAGTCTACCTCTCCTATTTCTCACCACACCATCCTCTACCTCTCCTATTCCTCACCATACCATCCTCCTAACTCTCCTATTCCTCACCATACCATCATCCACCTCTCCTATTCCTCACCATACCCATCATCTACCTCTCCTATCCTCACCATACCATCATCTACCTCTCCTATTCCTCACCATACCATCATCTACCTCTCCTATTCCTCACCATACCATCATCTACCTCTCCTATTCCTCACCATACCATCATCTACCTCTCCTATTCCTCACCATACCATCATCTACCTCTCCTATTCCTAACCATACCATCATCTACCTCTCCTATTCCTCACCATACCATCCTCTACCTCTCCTATTCCTCACCATACCATCATCTACCTCTCCTATTCCTCACCATACCATCCTCCACCTCTCCTATTCCTAACCATTACCATCCTCCACCTCTCCTATTCCTCACCATACCATCATCTACCTCTCCTATTCCTCACCATACCATCATCTACCTCTCCTATTCTCCACAATCTCCTATTCCTCACCATACCATCCTCTACCTCTCCTATTCCTCACCATACCATCATCTACCTCTCCTATTCCTCACCACACCATCCTCTACCTCTCATTTTCCTCACCATACCATCCTCTAACTCTCCTATTCCTCACCATACCATCATCCACCTCTCCTATTCCTCACCATACCATCATCTACCTCTACCTATTCCTCACCATACCATCATCTACCTCTCCTATTCCTCACCATACCATCATCTACCTCTCCTATTCCTCACCATACCATCATCTACCTCTCCTATTCCTCACCATACCATCATCTACCTCTCCTATTCCTCACCATACCATCATCTACCTCTCCTATTCCTAACCATACCATCATCTACCTCTCCTATTCCTCACCATACCATCCTCTACCTCTCCTATTCCTCACCATACCATCCTCCACCTCTCCTATTCCTCACCATACCATCCTCTACCTCTCCTATTCCTCACCATACCATCCTCTACCTCTCCTATTCCTCACCATACCATCATCTACCTCTCCTATTCCTCACCATACCATCCTCCACCTCTCCTATTCCTAACCATACCATCCTCCACCTCTCCTATTCCTCACCATACCATCATCTACCTCTCCTATTCCTCACCATACCATCCTCCACCTCTCCTATTCCTAACCATACCATCCTCCACCTCTCCTATTCCTCACCATACCATCCTCCACCTCTCCTATTCCTCACCATACCATCCTCTAACTCTCCTATTCCTCACCATACCATCATCTACCTCTCCTATTCCTCACCATACCATCATCTACCTCTCCTATTCCTCACCATACCATCATCTACCTCTCCTATTCCTCACCATACCATCCTCTACCTCTCCTATTCCTAACCATACCATCCTCTAACTCTCCTATTCCTCACCATACCATCCTCTATTTCTCCTATTCCTCACCATACCATCATCTACCTCTCCTATTCCTCACCATCCCATCCTCTACCTCTCCTATTCCTCACCATACCATCATCTACCTCTCCTATTCCTCACCACACCATCCTCTACCTCTCCTATTCCTAACCATACCATCCTCTAACTCTCCTATTCCTCACCATACCATCATCCACCTCTCCTATTCCTCACCATACCATCATCTACCTCTCCTATTCCTCACCATACCATCATCTACCCTCTCCTATTCCTCACCATACCATCATCTACCTCTCCTATTCCTCACCATACCATCATCTACCAGCTCCTATTCCTCACCATACCATCATCTACCTCTCCTATTCTCCACCTCTCCTATTCCTCACCATACCATCCTCTACCTCTCTATTCCTCACCATACCATCATCTACCTCTCCTATTCCTCACCATACCATCATCTACCTCTCCTATTCCTCACCATACCATCCTCTACCTCTCCTATTCCTCACCATACCATCCTCTACCTCTCCTATTCCTCACCATACCATCCTCTACCTCTCCTATTCCTCACCATACCATCATCTACCCTCTCTATTCGTCACCACACCATCCTCTACCTCTCCTATTCCTCACCATACCATCCTCTAACTCTCCTATTCCTCACCATACCATCATCCACCTCTCCTATTCCTCACCATACCATCATCTACCTCTCCTATTCCTCACCATACCATCATCTACCTCTCCTATTCCTCACCATACCATCATCTACCTCTCCTATTCCTCACCATACCATCCTCCACCTCTCCTATTCCTAACCATACCATCCTCCACCTCTCCTATTCCTCACCATACCATCCTCCACCTCTCCTATTCCTCACCATACCATCATCTACCTCTCCTATTCCTCACCATACCATCCTCTAACTCTCCTATTCCTCACCATACCATCATCTACCTCTCCTATTCCTCACCATACCATCATCTACCTCTCCTATTCCTCACCATACCATCATCTACCTCTCCTATTCCTCACCATACCATCCTCTACCTCTCCTATTCCTAACCATACCATCCTCTAACTCTCCTATTCCTCACCATACCATCCTCTATTTCTCCTATTCCTCACCATACCATCATCTACCTCTCCTATTCCTCACCATACCATCATCTACCTCTCCTATTCCTCACCATCCCATCCTCTACCTCTCCTATTCCTCACCATACCATCATCTACCTCTCCTATTCCTCACCACACCATCCTCTACCTCTCCTATTCCTAACCATACCATCCTCTAACTCTCCTATTCCTCACCATACCATCATCCACCTCTCCTATTCCTCACCATACCATCATCTACCTCTCCTATTCCTCACCATACCATCATCTACCTCTCCTATTCCTCACCATACCATCATCTACCTCTCCTATTCCTCACCATACCATCATCTACCTCTCCTATTCCTCACCATACCATCATCTACCTCTCCTATTCTCCACCTCTCCTATTCCTCACCATACCATCCTCTACCTCTCCTATTCCTCACCATACCATCATCTACCTCTCCTATTCCTCACCATACCATCATCTACCTCTCCTATTCCTCACCATACCATCCTCTACCTCTCCTATTCCTCACCATACCATCCTCTACCTCTCCTATTCCTCACCATACCATCCTCTACCTCTCCTATTCCTCACCATACCATCATCTACCTCTCCTATTCCTCACCACACCATCCTCTACCTCTCCTATTCCTCACCATACCATCCTCTAACTCTCCTATTCCTCACCATACCATCATCCACCTCTCCTATTCCTCACCATACCATCATCTACCTCTCCTATTCCTCACCATACCATCATCTACCTCTCCTATTCCTCACCATACCATCATCTACCTCTCCTATTCCTCACCATACCATCATCTACCTCTCCTATTCCTCACCATACCATCATCTACCTCTCCTATTCCTCACCATACCATCATCTACCTCTCCTATTCCTAACCATACCATCATCTACCTCTCCTATTCCTCACCATACCATCCTCTACCTCTCCTATTCCTCACCATACCATCCTCCACCTCTCCTATTCCTCACCGTACCATCCTCTACCTCTCCTATTCCTCACCATACCATCCTCTACCTCTCCTATTCCTCACCATACCATCATCTACCTCTCCTATTCCTCACCATACCATCCTCCACCTCTCCTATTCCTAACCATACCATCCTCCACCTCTCCTATTCCTCACCATACCATCATCTACCTCTCCTATTCCTCACCATACCATCATCTACCTCTCCTATTCTCCACCTCTCCTATTCCTCACCATACCATCCTCTACCTCTCCTATTCCTCACCATACCATCCTCTACCTCTCCTATTCCTCACCATACCATCCTCTACCTCTCCTATTCCTCACCATACCATCATCTACCTCTCCTATTCCTCACCACACCATCCTCTACCTCTCCTATTCCTCACCATACCATCCTCTAACTCTCCTATTCCTCACCATACCATCATCCACCTCTCCTATTCCTCACCATACCATCATCTACCTCTCCTATTCCTCACCATACCATCATCTACCTCTCCTATTCCTCACCATACCATCATCTACCTCTCCTATTCCTCACCATACCATCATCTACCTCTCCTATTCCTCACCATACCATCATCTACCTCTCCTATTCCTAACCATACCATCATCTACCTCTCCTATTCCTCACCATACCATCCTCTACCTCTCCTATTCCTCACCATACCATCCTCCACCTCTCCTATTCCTCACCATACCATCCTCTACCTCTCCTATTCCTCACCATACCATCCTCTACCTCTCCTATTCCTCACCATACCATCATCTACCTCTCCTATTCCTCACCATACCATCCTCCACCTCTCCTATTCCTAACCATACCATCCTCCACCTCTCCTATTCCTCACCATACCATCATCTACCTCTCCTATTCCTCACCATACCATCCTCCACCTCTCCTATTCCTAACCATACCATCCTCCACCTCTCCTATTCCTCACCATACCATCCTCCACTTCTCCTATTCCTCACCATACCATCATCTACCTCTCCTATTCCTCACCATACCATCCTCTAACTCTCCTATTCCTCACCATACCATCATCTACCTCTCCTATTCCTCACCATACCATCATCTACCTCTCCTATTCCTCACCATACCATCATCTACCTCTCCTATTCCTCACCATACCATCCTCTACCTCTCCTATTCCTAACCATACCATCCTCTAACTCTCCTATTCCTCACCATACCATCCTCTAACTCTCCTATTCCTCACCATACCATCATCTACCTCTCCTATTCCTCACCATACCATCCTCTAACTCTCCTATTCCTAACCATACCATCCTCTACCTCTCCTATTCCTCACCATACCATCCTCTACCTCTCCTATTCCTAACCATACCATCATCTACCTCTCCTATTCCTCACCATACCATCCTCTAACTCTCCTATTCCTCACCATACCATCATCTACCTCTCCTATTCCTCACCATACCATCATCTACCTCTCCTATTCCTCACCATACCATCATCTACCTCTCCTATTCCTCACCATACCATCATCTACCTCTCCTATTCCTCACCATCCCTTGTTCGTTTTTTTCCTTTGTTCTTTTGTTGAGTAACTGAGGGTGGTGACCTCAGCCATTCTGCATGGCTACTTCCTGTCTCTCTCTCTGTCGCTCTCCCTCCCTCCATCACGGTCTAGAGGAGGGGGAAGAGTGAATGGCACTCAGACGACATGAGAGAGAGAGAGAGAGAGGGAAAAAGAGCGAGAAGAAAGGTTGAGAGAGAGAGAAATACAGACAGAGAGGAGAGAGAGAGGAGAGAGAGAAGGAGAGGAATAGAGGGCAGGCTCCTAACAGACTGTTTAGTAATTACATGGTAGAAACCAATCAGGTAGAACACTGGTCCTTAATTAGCTCAGCACAACAATATAACCAGGATTGGAGGAACCCAGGGGTCACGTCCACCCCAGGTAGCCCAAAGCAATGCACTGCAGTGTGAAGTCACAGCAGCAGGATGTGTTGCTCATTGCCATGAGAAAAGGAGAACCAGTGGAACACAAATGCTGTTGCAACGCAGTTACAATGCAGTTACAATGCAGTTACAACGTAGTTACAACGTAGTTACAATGCTGTTACAACGTAGTTACAACATAGTTACAATGCTGTTACAACGTAGTTACAACATAGTTACAATGCTGTTACAACGTAGTTACACCATAGTTACAATGCTGTTACAACGTAGTTACAACGTAGTTACAACATAGTTACAACGCTGTTACAACGTAGTTACAACATAGTTACAACGCTGTTACAACGTAGTTACAACATAGTTACAACATAGTTACAACATAGTTACAACATAGTTACAATGTAGTTACAACTCTGTTACAACGTAGTTACAACTCTGTTACAACGTAGTTACAACTCTATATATATATATATATATATATATATATATATATATATATTATATATACAATGTAA
The DNA here is from genome assembly GCF_002021735.2 of Oncorhynchus kisutch. Classification (NCBI taxonomy): domain Eukaryota; kingdom Metazoa; phylum Chordata; class Actinopteri; order Salmoniformes; family Salmonidae; genus Oncorhynchus; species Oncorhynchus kisutch. Next base: position 3,314,724 of record NC_034188.2, read on the forward strand.
ATATAATTTTTCCTTAGCCAATAAAGCCACTTTGAGTTGAATTGAGAGAGAGAGAGAGCGAGAGAGAGACAGGCAGACAGACAGACAGACAGAGCTTCAGCTTCACCACAACAAACAGAATGGTGATAATTACAAGCCCTTAACCAACAGTGCAGTTTAAGAAGAGTTAAACAAATATTTACCAAGTAGACTAAAATAAAAAGTAATTATAAAAAGTAACACAATAAGAATAACAATAACGAGGCTATATTCAGGGGGTAATTTGTACATGTAGGTAGGGGTGAAGTGACTACACATAGATAATAAACAGCGAGTAGCAGCAGTGTACAAAAGGGGGGGGGGGGGTCAATTTAAATAGTCTGGTGGCCATTTTATTAATTGTTCAGCAGTCTTATGGCTTGGGGGGTAGAAGCTGTTAAGGAGCCTTTTGCTCCTAGACTTGGCGCTCCGGTACTGCTTGCCGTGCGGTTGCAGAGAGAACAGTCTATGACTTGGGTCACTGGAGTCTATGACAATTTTATGGGCTTTCTTCTTACACACCCTATTATATAGGTCCTGGATTGCAGGAAGATTGGCCCCAGTGATGTACTGTGCCATTCGCACTACCCTCTGTAGTGCCTTACTGTCAGATGCCGAGCAGTTGACATACCAGGCAGTGATACAACCGGTCAGGATGCTCTCGATGGTGCAGCTGTCAATCCTTTTGAGGGTCTGTTTGAACGTGGTCTTAGTGCCAGCATCGGTCTGTGGTGGTAAATAGACAGCTATGAATAATATAGATGAGAACTCTCTTGGTAGATAGTGTGGTCTACAGCTTATCATAAGGTACTCTACCTCAGGTGAGGAATACCTCGAGACTTCTTTAAAATTAGACATCGCACACCAACTGTTATTAACAAATAGACACACACCCCTACCCCTCGTCTTACCAGAGGTAGCGTCTCTGTTCTGCTGGTGTATAGAAAATCCGCTAGCTCCATATTGTCCGTATTGTCGTTCAGTCTCTGTGAAACATAAGATATTACAGTTTTTAACCTCTCGGGGCTAGGGGGCAGATTTTCACTTTTGGATAAATAGTGTGCCAATTTTTAACGAGTCCGACGAGAAGGATATCGTGCTTTCACTGGAACAGACTCAGATCCCCGCCTATCACTGGAACAGGCCCAGATTCACTCCTTTCACTGGAACAGGCCCAGATCCACTCCTTTCACTGGAACAGGCCCAGATCCACGCCTTTCACAGGGACAGGCCCAGATCCACTCCTTTCACTGGAACAGGCCCAGATCCACTCCTTTCACTGGAACAGGCCCAGATCCACTCCTTTCACTGGAACAGGCCCAGATCCACACCTTTCACTGGAACAGGCCCAGATCCACTCCTTTCACTGGAACAAGCCCAGATCCACGCCTTTCACTGGAACAGGCCCAGATCCACTCCTTTCACTGGAACAGACCCAGATCCACTCCTTTCACTGGAACAGGCCCAGATCCACGCCTTTCACTGGAACAGGCCCAGATCCACTCCTTTCACTGGTACAGACCCAGATCCACTCCTTTCACTGGAACAGGCCCAGATCCACTCCTTTCACGGGAACAGGCCCAGATCCACGCCTTTCGCTGGAACAGGCACAGTTCCACTCCTTTCACTGGAACAGGCCCAGATCCTTTTGTGTGAAGAACAGATGCAGGAAAAGGGGCTGCAGATCGGGCAGCCTTCTGAGAATCCGGAGGCGAATGAGTAAACTCCCACTGCAATCCGTTCTTCTTGCTAGCATGCAATCATTGGAAAATAAAATTGATGACCTACGATTAAGATTATCCTTTTTTATGGATAGGCGGGACAGTCGCCTCCCACTTGGGCAAAAAAACAGGGGAAAATTCAAAAAAATTATATAAAGATCAAACTTTGATTAAATCACACATGTAAGATACTCAATTTAAGCTACACTCATTGTGAATCCAGCCAACATGTCAGATTTCAAAAAGGCTTTTTGGCGAAAGCGTAAGAAGCTATTATCTTGATGATAGCACCAGCAGTAAACAAACAGGGTAGCATATTTCAACCCTGCAGGCGCTACACAAAACGCAGAAATAAAATATAAATCATGCCTTACCTTTGACGAGCTTCTTTTGTTGGCACTCCAATATGTCCCATAAACATCACAATTGGTCCTTTTGTTCGATTAATTCCGTCCGTATATATATATATATATATCCAAATGTCCATTTATTTGATGTGTTTAACCTCTTGGGGCTAGGGGCAGAATTTTCACTTTTGGATAAATAGCATGCCCAATTTCAACTTCCTGCTACTCATGCCAAGAATGTCAGATATGCCAATTATTCATAGATTTGGATAGATACTCTGAAATTTCTAAAACTGTTTGAATCATGTCTGTGAGTATAACAGAACTTATGTAGCAGGCAAAACCCTGAGGACAAACCGTTCAGAATTTTAGTTTTTGAGGTCTCTGTCTGTTCAGTGAGTTCTCTTTGGAAAACTATATTTCTTAGTAGCTGGTTTTCAGTTCCTAATGCTTCCACTGGATGTCACCAGTCTTTGGAATTTGGTTGAGGTTATTCCTTTGTGCAATGAAGAAGTATGCCAACTAGGAACTGGGTAACACTGTTGAGAGTTGCGCAAGACGTGAAAAGTAGCGCTGGTTTGTTGTCTTCCTGGATTGAACAACAGATAGACCCGTCTACAACTTGATCGATTATTAATGTTTAAAAATACCTAAAGTTTTATTACAAAAGTAGTTTGAAATATTTTGGCAAAGTTCATAGGCAACTTTTGAAATATTTTGTAGTGACGTTGTGTTTTTTAGAAGCTGTTTTTTTCTGGATTAAAGGAAAAGGTTTCTTCCAGTCCGCGATGAGTAATCGCTGTTCTGATATCCAGAAGTTATTTTCGGTCATAAGAGACGGTAGCAGCAACATGATGTACACAATAAGTTAAAATAACAAGTTACACAAAATGCAAGAGAAAACAAACAAAATAGCAAAATTGGTTGGGAGAACGTAAAACGTCAGCCATGTTCTCCGGCGCAATCTTCAGACATCTTCAGTCCCAGTTGGTATTAGATAGAACATCGAAGCCCCACCCACTTGCGGGGAACCTGCGGTTACCTAGGTTACCGCATTCGTTTACAGCAGCAACGTCACCCTTTTTTCAAACAATTTTCTTGCCGTCTACTTGTTTTAGTCAATTAAAAAACATTCTAAGAAAAGTCAACACTGCCATCCAGGACCTCAGAAGAAGAAGAAGAAGAAGCCCTAAAGACTCCAACCACCCACGGCATAGACTGTTCTCTCTGCTACCGTACACCAATCGGTACCAGAGGGCCATGTCTGGGACCGAAAGGCTCCCTAACAGCTTCTACCCTCAAGCCATAAGACTGCTGAACAGTATATCAAATGGCTGTCCAGATGATTTACATTGACAACCTTATTTTATTGTTATTATAATAAGTGTTTGCACTTACCCTCTTGCACTGACTCGATGTACACTCACTGGACCACTACAACACATTACTGAGTACCACTCTCCATATTTTCAAGAATAGTGGTGGCTGCATCATTCATCATGTTATGGGTAGGCATGTAATCAATCAGGACAGGGGAGTTTTTCAGGATATAAAAAAAACGGAATTGAGTTGAGCACAGACACAATCCTAGAGGAAAACCTGGTTCAGTCTGCTTTCCACCAGACACTGGGAGATGAATTCCCCATTCAGACGGACAATAACCTAAAACACAAGGCCAAATATGTACTGTAGTTGCTTACGAAGACGACATTGCATGTTCCTAAGTGGCCTAGTTACAGTTTTGACATAAATCGTCTATGCCAAGACTTGAAATTGGCTGTCTAGCAATGATCAACAATCAACTTGACGGAGCTTGAATAATACAAAAAATAATAATGTGCAAATATTTTACAATCCAGGTGTACAAAACTCATAGAGACTTACCCAGAAAGACTCACAGCTGTAATCACTCTTAGAGACTTACCCAGAAAGACTCACAGCTGTAATCACTCTTAGAGACTTACCCAGAAAGACTCACAGCTGTAATCACTCTTAGAGACTTACCCAGAAAGACTCACAGCTGTAATCACTCTTAGAGACTTACCCAGAAAGACTCACAGCTGTAATCACTCTTAGAGACTTACCCAGAAAGACTCACAGCTGTAATCACTCTTAGAGACTTACCCAGAAAGACTCACAGCTGTAATCACTCTTAGAGACTTACCCAGAAAGACTCACAGCTGTAATCACTCTTAGAGACTTACCCAGAAAGACTCACAGCTGTAATCACTCTTAGAGACTTACCCAGAAAGACTCACAGCTGTAATCACTCTTAGAGACTTACCCAGAAAGACTCACAGCTGTAATCACTCTTAGAGACTTACCCAGAAAGACTCACAGCTGTAATCACTCTTAGAGACTTACCCAGAAAGACGCACAGCTGTAATCACTCTTAGAGACTTACCCAGAAAGACTCACAGCTGTAATCACTCTTAGAGACTTACCCAGAAAGACTCACAGCTGTAATCACTCTTAGAGACTTGCCAGAAAGACTCACAGCTGTAATCACTCTTAGAGACTTACCCAGAAAGACTCACAGCTGTAATCACTCTTAGAGACTTACCCAGAAAGACTCACAGCTGTAATCACTCTTAGAGACTTGCCCAGAAAGACTCACAGCTGTAATCACTCTTAGAGACTTACCCAGAAAGACTCACAGCTGTAATCACTCTTAGAGACTTACCCAGAAAGACTCACAGCTGTAATCACTCTTAGAGACTTACCCAGAAAGACTCACAGCTGTAATCACTCTTAGAGACTTACCCAGAAAGACTCACAGCTGTAATCACTCTTAGAGACTTACCCAGAAAGACTCACAGCTGTAATCACTCTTAGAGACTTACCCAGAAAGACTCACAGCTGTAATCACTCTTAGAGACTTACCCAGAAAGACTCACAGCTGTAATCACTCTTAGAGACTTACCCAGAAAGACTCACAGCTGTAATCACTCTTAGAGACTTACCCAGAAAGACTCACAGCTGTAATCACTCTTAGAGACTTACCCAGAAAGACTCACAGCTGTAATCACTCTTAGAGACTTACCCAGAAAGACTCACAGCTGTAATCACTCTTAGAGACTTACCCAGAAAGACTCACAGCTGTAATCACTCTTAGAGACTTACCCAGAAAGACTCACAGCTGTAATCACTCTTAGAGACTTACCCAGAAAGACTCACAGCTGTAATCACTCTTAGAGACTTACCCAGAAAGACTCACAACTGTCAAAGGTGATTCTAACATTTATTGGCTCGTGTAAATAAGATATTTAAGTATTTCATTTTCAATAAATTTGCAAAGAATTCTAAAAACATTTTTTTCACTTTGTCATTAGGGGGCATTGTGTGTAGACCAGTTCACTTTGTCATTAGGGGGCATTGTGTGTAGACCAGTGCACTTTGTCATTAGGGGGCATTGTGTGTAGACCAGTGCACTTTGTCATTAGGGGGCATTGTGTGTAGGCCAGTGCACTTTGTCATTAGGGGGCATTGTGTGTAGACCAGTTCACTTTGTCATTAGGGGGCATTGTGTGTAGACCAGTTCACTTTGTCATTAGGGGGCATTGTGTGTAGACCAGTGCACTTTGTCATTAGGGGGCATTGTGTGTAGACCAGTGCACTTTGTCATTAGGGGGCATTGTGTGTAGACCAGTTCACTTTGTCATTAGGGGGCATTGTGTGTAGACCAGTGCACTTTGTCATTAGGGGGCATTGTGTGTAGACCAGTGCACTTTGTCATTAGGGGGCATTGTGTGTAGACCAGTGCACTTTGTCATTAGGGGGCATTGTGTGTAGACCAGTGCACTTTGTCATTAGGGGGCATTGTGTGTAGACCAGTGCACTTTGTCATTAGGGGGCATTGTGTGTAGACCAGTGCACTTTGTCATTAGGGGGCATTGTGTGTAGGCCAGTGCACTTTGTCATTAGGGGGCATTGTGTGTAGGCCAGTGCACTTTGTCATTAGGGGGCATTGTGTGTAGGCCAGTGCACTTTGTCATTAGGGGGCATTGTGTGTAGACCAGTGCACTTTGTCATTAGGGGGCATTGTGTGTAGACCAGTGCACTTTGTCATTAGGGGGCATTGTGTGTAGACCAGTGCACTTTGTCATTAGGGGGCATTGTGTGTAGACCAGTGCACTTTGTCATTAGGGGGCATTGTGTGTAGACCAGTGCACTTTGTCATTAGGGGGCATTGTGTGTAGACCAGTGCACTTTGTCATTAGGGGGCATTGTGTGTAGACCAGTGCACTTTGTCATTAGGGGGCATTGTGTGTAGACCAGTGCACTTTGTCATTAGGGGGCATTGTGTGTAGGCCACTGCACTTTGTCATTAGGGGGCATTGTGTGTAGACCAGTGCACTTTGTCATTAGGGGGCATTGTGTGTAGGCCAGTGCACTTTGTCATTAGGGGGCATTGTGTGTAGGCCAGTGCACTTTGTCATTAGGGGGCATTGTGTGTAGGCCAGTGCACTTTGTCATTAGGGGGCATTGTGTGTAGGCCAGTGCACTTTGTCATTAGGGGGCATTGTGTGTAGGCCAGTGCACTTTGTCATTAGGGGGCATTGTGTGTAGACCAGTTCACTTTGTCATTAGGGGGCATTGTGTGTAGACCAGTGCACTTTGTCATTAGGGGGCATTGTGTGTAGACCAGTGCACTTTGTCATTAGGGGGCATTGTGTGTAGACCAGTGCACTTTGTCATTAGGGGGCATTGTGTGTAGACCAGTGCACTTTGTCATTAGGGGGCATTGTGTGTAGACCAGTGCACTTTGTCATTAGGGGGCATTGTGTGTAGACCAGTGCACTTTGTCATTAGGGGGCATTGTGTGTAGACCAGTGCACTTTGTCATTAGGGGGCATTGTGTGTAGACCAGTGCACTTTGTCATTAGGGGGCATTGTGTGTAGACCAGTGCACTTTGTCATTAGGGGGCATTGTGTGTAGGCCAGTGCACTTTGTCATTAGGGGGCATTGTGTGTAGGCCAGTGCACTTTGTCATTAGGGGGCATTGTGTGTAGGCCAGTGCACTTTGTCATTAGGGGGCATTGTGTGTAGGCCAGTGCACTTTGTCATTAGGGGGCATTGTGTGTAGACCAGTGCACTTTGTCATTAGGGGGCATTGTGTGTAGGCCAGTGCACTTTGTCATTAGGGGGCATTGTGTGTAGACCAGTGCACTTTGTCATTAGGGGGCATTGTGTGTAGACCAGTGCACTTTGTCATTAGGGGGCATTGTGTGTAGGCCAGTGCACTTTGTCATTAGGGGGCATTGTGTGTAGACCAGTGCACTTTGTCATTAGGGGGCATTGTGTGTAGGCCAGTGCACTTTGTCATTAGGGGGCATTGTGTGTAGGCCAGTGCACTTTGTCATTAGGGGGCATTGTGTGTAGACCAGTGCACTTTGTCATTAGGGGGCATTGTGTGTAGACCAGTGCACTTTGTCATTAGGGGGCATTGTGTGTAGGCCAGTGCACTTTGTCATTAGGGGGCATTGTGTGTAGGCCAGTGCACTTTGTCATTAGGGGGCATTGTGTGTAGGCCAGTGCACTTTGTCATTAGGGGGCATTGTGTGTAGGCCAGTGCACTTTGTCATTAGGGGGCATTGTGTGTAGGCCAGTGCACTTTGTCATTAGGGGGCATTGTGTGTAGACCAGTGCACTTTGTCATTAGGGGGCATTGTGTGTAGACCAGTGCACTTTGTCATTAGGGGACATTGTGTGTAGACCAGTGCACTTTGTCATTAGGGGGCATTGTGTGTAGGCCAGTGCACTTTGTCATTAGGGGACATTGTGTGTAGGCCAGTGCACTTTGTCATTAGGGGGCATTGTGTGTAGGCCAGTGCACTTTGTCATTAGGGGACATTGTGTGTAGACCAGTGCACTTTGTCATTAGGGGGCATTGTGTGTAGGCCAGTGCACTTTGTCATTAGGGGACATTGTGTGTAGGCCAGTGCACTTTGTCATTAGGGGGCATTGTGTGTAGGCCAGTGCACTTTGTCATTAGGGGGCATTGTGTGTAGGCCAGTGCACTTTGTCATTAGGGGGCATTGTGTGTAGGCCAGTGCACTTTGTCATTAGGGGGCATTGTGTGTAGGCCAGTGCACTTTGTCATTAGGGGGCATTGTGTGTAGGCCAGTGCACTTTGTCATTAGGGGGCATTGTGTGTAGGCCAGTGCACTTTGTCATTAGGGGGCATTGTGTGTAGGCCAGTGCACTTTGTCATTAGGGGGCATTGTGTGTAGACCAGTGCACTTTGTCATTAGGGGGCATTGTGTGTAGGCCAGTGCACTTTGTCATTAGGGGGCATTGTGTGTAGACCAGTGCACTTTGTCATTAGGGGGCATTGTGTGTAGACCAGTGCACTTTGTCATTAGGGGGCATTGTGTGTAGACGAGAAACAGATCCTTTTAGAATTCACTAACAAAACAAAATGTGGAATATATCAAAGGATATGAACACTTTCTGAAGGCTCTTTACCTACATCGCTGCGGGAAGTAGGAGTGCTGGGGTGGTAAGATGGTGGAACTGCAGTAGAGGCAGTGACCATGACCTTACAGAGCACCAAGGCGAGTATATGTGGTGCCCTCGAAGGTGCCGATGTGCAGAGGGAACGGGTCAGGGAACTGACAGATGACAGCGTTGTGAAAGAGATGACAGACAAAATTTATGTTAAAATGTAATTTATACATAATGATGTACTAATGACATGTAACACCGATAAAACATACATCATGATGTACTAATGACATGTAACACTGATTAAACATACATAATGATGTACTAATGACATGTAACACTGATAAAACATACATCATGATGTACTAATGACATGTAACACTGATAAAACATACATCATGATGTACTAATGACATGTAACACTGATAAAACATACATCATGATGTACTAATGACATGTAACACTGATAAAACATACATCATGATGTACTAATGACATGTAACACTGATAAAACATACATCATGATGTACTAATGACATGTAACACTGATTAAACATACATCATGATGTACTAATGACATGTAACACTGATTAAACATACATCATGATGTACTAATGACATGTAACACTGATTAAACATACATCATGATGTACTAATGACATGTAACACTGATAAAACATACATCATGATGTACTAATGACATGTAACATTGATAAGACAACCACAATCAAATTATTAAAGGAAAATGATAACATTTTATTAATTTAAAATACTAAGAATGATTCCATTATGACCAATGTGACGTCATGTACGACCCAAATCGGCCTAAAAATGCCCAGAGACAGCACGCCAAACAAAACGAGCAGAACACCACCCGTCTATCACCATGGAGACTGTAGTGGTGGCGCCAGAAGCAGGAGACCTCAGGTAGAAGATTGGACCAGGAAGAGGCAAGGAATAGAACCAAGACAAGAGAAAATCGTCATGGACACAATAAAAAGCACAACTCAACTGGATCCACTGTCCTTAGACTACCCACTGTATATAGTCTTTTTATTGTGTTACTCTTTTGCTTCTTACTTTAGTTCATTTATTTGACTTTTTTTAGCAAATATATTCTTACTTACTTAAATAAATAAAAATCTGTGTTGTTGGTTAAGGTCTTGTAAGTAAGCATTTCACGGTAAGGTCTATAGCTGTTGGTTAAGGTCTTGTAAGTAAGCATTTCACGGTAAGGTCTATAGCTGTTGGTTAAGGTCTTGTAAGTAAGCATTTCACGGTAAGGTCTATAGCTGTTGGTTAAGGTCTTGTGCGTAAGCATTTCACGGTAAGGTCTATAGCTGTTGGTTAAGGTCTTGTGCGTAAGCATTTCACGGTAAGGTCTATAGCTGTTGGTTAAGGTCTTGTATGTAAGCATTTCACGGTAAGGTCTATAGCTGTTGGTTAAGGTCTTGTAAGTAAGCATTTCACGGTAAGGTCTATAGCTGTTGGTTAAGGTCTTGTGCTTAAGCATTTCACGGTAAGGTCTATAGCTGTTGGTTAAGGTCTTGTGCGTAAGCATTTCACGGTAAGGTCTATAGCTGTTGGTTAAGGTCTTGTAAGTAAGCATTTCACGGTAAGGTGTATAGCTGTTGGTTAAGGTCTTGTAAGTAAGCATTTCACGGTAAGGTCTATAGCTGTTGGTTAAGGTCTTGTGCGTAAGCATTTCACGGTAAGGTCTATAGCTGTTTTGTTAAGGTCTTGTAAGTAAGCATTTTACGGTAAGGTCTATAGCTGTTGGTTAAGGTCTTGTGCGTAAGCCTTTCACGGTAAGGTCTATAGTTGTTGGTTAAGGTCTTGTAAGTAAGCATTTCACGGTAAGGTCTATAGCTGTTGGTTAAGGTCTTGTGCGTAAGCATTTCACGGTAAGGTCTATAGCTGTTGGTTAAGGTCTTGTGCGTAAGCATTTCACGGTAAGGTCTATAGCTGTTGGTTAAGGTCTTGTAAGTAAGCATTTCACGGTAAGGTCTATAGCTGTTGGTTAAGGTCTTGTGCGTAAGCATTTCACGGTAAGGTCTATAGCTGTTGGTTAAGGTCTTGTAAGTAAGCATTTCACGGTAAGGTCTATAGCTGTTGGTTAAGGTCTTGTGCGTAAGCATTTCACGGTAAGGTCTATAGCTGTTGGTTAAGGTCTTGTAAGTAAGCATTTCACGGTAAGGTCTATAGCTGTTGGTTAAGGTCTTGTGCGTAAGCATTTCACGGTAAGGTCTATAGCTGTTGGTTAAGGTCTTGTAAGTAAGCATTTCACGGTAAGGTCTATAGCTGTTGGTTAAGGTCTTGTGCGTAAGCATTTCACGGTAAGGTCTATAGCTGTTGGTTAAGGTCTTGTAAGTAAGCATTTCACGGTAAGGTCTATAGCTGTTGGTTAAGGTCTTGTAAGTAAGCATTTCACGGTAAGGTCTATAACTGTTGGTTAAGGTCTTGTAAGTAAGCATTTCACGGTAAGGTCTATAGCTGTTTTGTTAAGGTCTTGTAAGTAAGCATTTTACGGTAAGGTCTATAGCTGTTGGTTAAGGTCTTGTGCGTAAGCCTTTCACGGTAAGGTCTATAGCTGTTGGTTAAGGTCTTGTGCGTAAGCATTTCACGGTAAGGTCTATAGCTGTTGGTTAAGGTCTTGTGCGTAAGCATTTCACGGTAAGGTCTATAGCTGTTGGTTAAGGTCTTGTAAGTAAGCATTTCACGGTAAGGTCTATAGCTGTTGGTTAAGGTCTTGTAAGTAAGCATTTCACGGTAAGGTCTATAGCTGTTGGTTAAGGTCTTGTGCGTAAGCATTTCACGGTACGGTCTATAGCTGTTTGTTAAGGTCTTGTAAGTAAGCATTTCACGGTAAGGTCTATAGCTGTTTTGTTAAGGTCTTGTAAGTAAGCATTTCACGGTAAGGTCTATAGCTGTTGGTTAAGGTCTTGTAAGTAAGCATTTCACGGTAAGGTCTATAGCTGTTGGTTAAGGTCTTGTAATGTAAGCATTTCACGGTAAGGTCTATAGCTGTTGGTTAAGGTCTTGTAAGTAAGCATTTCACGGTAAGGTCTATAGCTGTTGTTAAGGTCTTGTAAGTAAGCATTTCACGGTAAGGTCTATAGCTGTTGGTTAAGGTCTTGTAAGTAAGCATTTCACGGTAAGGTCTATAGCTGTTGGTTAAGGTCTTGGAAGTAAGCATTTCACGGTAAGGTCTATAGCTGTTTTGTTAGGTCTTGTAAGTAAGCATTTCACGGTAAGGTCTATAGCTGTTTTGTTAAGGTCTTGTAAGTAAGCATTTTACGGTAAGGTCTATAGCTGTTGGTTAAGGTCTTGTAAGTAAGCATTTCACGGTAAGGTCTATAGCTGTTGGTTAAGGTCTTGTAAGTAAGCATTTCACGGTAAGGTCTATAGCTGTGGTTAAGGTCTTGTGCGTAAGCATTTCACGGTAAGGTCTATAGCTGTTGGTTAAGGTCTTGTGCGTAAGCATTTCACGGTAAGGTCTATAGCTGTTGGTTAAGGTCTTGTGCGTAAGCATTTCACGGTAAGGTCTATAGCTGTTGGTTAAGGTCTTGTGCGTAAGCATTTCACGGTAAGGTCTATAGCTGTTGGTTAAGGTCTTGTGCGTAAGCATTTCACGGTAAGGTCTATAGCTGTTGGTTAAGGTCTTGTGCGTAAGCATTTCACGGTAAGGTCTATAGCTGTTGGTTAAGGTCTTGTAAGTAAGCATTTCACGGTAAGGTCTATAGCTGTTGGTTAAGGTCTTGTAAGTAAGCATTTCACGGTAAGGTCTATAGCTGTTGGTTAAGGTCTTGTAAGTAAGCATTTCACGGTAAGGTCTATAGCTGTTGGTTAAGGTCTTGTAAGTAAGCATTTCACGGTAAGGTCTATAGCTGTTTTGTTAAAGTCTTGTAAGTAAGCATTTCACGGTAAGGTCTATAGCTGTTGGTTAAGGTCTTGTGCGTAAGCATTTCACGGTAAGGTCTATAGCTGTTGGTTAACGTCTTGTAAGTAAGCATTTCACGGTAAGGTCTATAGCTGTTGGTTAAGGTCTTGTAAGTAAGCATTTCACGGTAAGGTCTATAGCTGTTGGTTAAGGTCTTGTAAGTAAGCATTTCACGGTAAGGTCTATAGCTGTTGGTTAAGGTCTTGTAAGTAAGCATTTCACGGTAAGGTCTATAACTGTTGGTTAAGGTCTTGTAAGTAAGCATTTCACGGTAAGGTCTATAGCTGTTTTGTTAAGGTCTTGTAAGTAAGCATTTTACGGTAAGGTCTATAGCTGTTGGTTAAGGTCTTGTGCGTAAGCCTTTCACGGTAAGGTCTATAGCTGTTGGTTAAGGTCTTGTGCGTAAGCATTTCACGGTAAGGTCTATAGCTGTTGGTTAAGGTCTTGTGCGTAAGTATTTCACGGTAAGGTCTATAGCTGTTGGTTAAGGTCTTGTAAGTAAGCATTTCACGGTAAGGTCTATAGCTGTTGGTTAAGGTCTTGTAAGTAAGCATTTCACGGTAAGTTCTATAGCTGTTGGTTAAGGTCTTGTGCGTAAGCATTTCACGGTACGGTCTATAGCTGTTTTGTTAAGGTCTTGTAAGTAAGCATTTCACGGTAAGGTCTATAGCTGTTTTGTTAAGGTCTTGTAAGTAAGCATTTCACGGTAAGGTCTATAGCTGTTGGTTAAGGTCTTGTAAGTAAGCATTTCACGGTAAGGTCTATAGCTGTTGGTTAAGGTCTTGTAAGTAAGCATTTCACGGTAAGGTCTATAGCTGTTGGTTAAGGTCTTGTAAGTAAGCATTTCACGGTAAGGTCTATAGCTGTTGGTTAAGGTCTTGTGCGTAAGCATTTCACGGTAAGGTCTATAGCTGTTGGTTAAGGTCTTGTGCGTAAGCATTTCACGGTAAGGTCTATAGCTGTTTTGTTAAGGTCTTGTAAGTAAGCATTTCACGGTAAGGTCTATAGCTGTTGGTTAAGGTCTTGTATGTAAGCATTTCACGGTAAGGTCTATAGCTGTTGGTTAAGGTCTTGTAAGTAAGCATTTCACGGTAAGGTCTATAGCTGTTGGTTAAGGTCTTGTAAGTAAGCATTTCACGGTAAGGTCTATAGCTGTTGGTTAAGGTCTTGTAAGTAAGCATTTCACGGTAAGGTCTATAGCTGTTGGTTAAGGTCTTGGAAGTAAGCATTTCACGGTAAGGTCTATAGCTGTTTTGTTAAGGTCTTGTAAGTAAGCATTTCACGGTAAGGTCTATAGCTGTTTTGTTAAGGTCTTGTAAGTAAGCATTTCACGGTAAGGTCTATAGCTGTTGGTTAAGGTCTTGTAAGTAAGCATTTCACGGTAAGGTCTATAGCTGTTGGTTAAGGTCTTGTAAGTAAGCATTTCACGGTAAGGTCTATAGCTGTTGGTTAAGGTCTTGTGCGTAAGCATTTCACGGTAAGGTCTATAGCTGTTGGTTAAGGTCTTGTGCGTAAGCATTTCACGGTAAGGTCTATAGCTGTTGGTTAAGGTCTTGTGCGTAAGCATTTCACGGTAAGGTCTATAGCTGTTGGTTAAGGTCTTGTGCGTAAGCATTTCACGGTAAGGTCTATAGCTGTTGGTTAAGGTCTTGTGCGTAAGCATTTCACGGTAAGGTCTATAGCTGTTGGTTAAGGTCTTGTGCGTAAGCATTTCACGGTAAGGTCTATAGCTGTTGGTTAAGGTCTTGTAAGTAAGCATTTCACGGTAAGGTCTATAGCTGTTGGTTAAGGTCTTGTAAGTAAGCATTTCACGGTAAGGTCTATAGCTGTTGGTTAAGGTCTTGTAAGTAAGCATTTCACGGTAAGGTCTATAGCTGTTGGTTAAGGTCTTGTAAGTAAGCATTTCACGGTAAGGTCTATAGCTGTTTTGTTAAAGTCTTGTAAGTAAGCATTTCACGGTAAGGTCTATAGCTGTTGGTTAAGGTCTTGTGCGTAAGCATTTCACGGTAAGGTCTATAGCTGTTGGTTAACGTCTTGTAAGTAAGCATTTCACGGTAAGGTCTATAGCTGTTGGTTAAGGTCTTGTAAGTAAGCATTTCACGGTAAGGTCTATAGCTGTTGGTTAAGGTCTTGTAAGTAAGCATTTCACGGTAAGGTCTATAGCTGTTGGTTAAGGTCTTGTGCGTAAGCATTTCACGGTAAGGTCTATAGCTGTTGGTTAAGGTCTTGTAAGTAAGCATTTCACGGTAAGGTCTTATAAAGAAAAGGATCCAGAGTATGTCAATAGAGGAAGTAAAGGCAATCTGGAGTTGATTACATTGACAAAGCTGTCATGGTGGAGGAGGCCTCCCGCATCGTGATGGATGCAGACCTGGGAGAGACCAGGAGGGGGTGGAGGAGGCCTCCCGCATCGTGATAGATGCAGACCTGGGAGAGACCAGGAGGGGTGGAGGGATGGGGGGGAGGGGATTGAGAGGTTTTGGGGAAGTAGAGAAAAGAACAAAGCAGGATGGAATGATGATGGAGCTTCCTGTAGTAGTGTTTTGGTGATGTCATGTCTAGCGGTAGGAATTATGTCTCCTCTGCAGTTTATGTGTTATTTTAGGTCCATTTTCACTGATCATCTACAACCATCTGCTAGCCATAATTAGCCCTTTAAATGGTAAATAATGTTGAGAAACAACATTAGAGAAAAACTATTCTTTACGTTCTGAAACATCTTGACAGATATCAGATCAACACCTTAGTGGTGAAGTCATGTCTAGCAGTAAGAGGACAACAACAGGTGAATCACCTTAGTGGTGAAGTCAATAGATGACATCAACAATTGTGCATTAGATGACATATACAGAGTTTTTCAAAATGTCACAAAGCAAAGGCTAGCTTTTTCAAACAGAAATTTGCATCCTGTAGCACAAACTCCAAAAAGTTCTGGGACACTGTAAAGTCCATGGAGAATAAGAGCACCTCCTCCCAGCTGCCCACTGCACTGAGGCTAGGAAACACTGTCACCACAGATTAATCCATGATAATTGAGAATTTCAGTAAGCATTTTTGTACGGCTGGCCATGCTTTTCACCTGGCTACCACTACCCCGGTCAACAGCCCTTTACCCCCCACAGCAACTCGCCCAAACCTCCCCATTTTTCCATCATCCAAATCCAGATAGCTGATGTTCTGAAAGAGCTGCAAAATCTGGACCTCTACAAATCATCCGGGCTAGACAATCTGGACCCTCTCTTTCTAAAATTATCCACCGCAATTGTTGCAACCCCTATTACTAGCCTGTTCTACCTCTCTTTCGTCTGAGATCAACAAAGATTGGACAGCTACTGCGGTCATCCCCCTCTTCAAAGGGGGAGACACTTTAGACCCAAACTGTCTATCATACCCTGTTTTTCTAAGGTCTTCGAAAGCCAAGTTAAGAAACAGATCACCGACCATTTCAAATCCCACCATACCTTCTCCGCTTTGTAATCTGGTTTCAGAGCTGGTCATAGGTGCACCTCAGCCACGCTCAAGGTCCTAAACGATATCATAACTGCCAGTGTTAAGAGACATTACTGTGCAGCCGTATTCATCGACCTGGCCAAGACTTTGGACTCTGTCAATCACCACATTCTTATCGGCAAAATCAACTGCCTTGGTTTGGCAAATGATTGCCTCACTTGGTTCACCAACTACTTCACAGACAGAGTTCAGTGTGTCAAATCGGAGGGCCTGTTGTCCGGACCTCTGGCAGTCTCTATGTGGGTGCCACAGGGTTCAATTCTCGGGCCGACTCTTATCTCTGTATACATCAATGATGTTGCTCTTGCAGCTGGTGATTCTCTGATCCACCTCTACACAGATGACACCATTCTGTATACTTCTGTCCCTTCTGTGGATACTGTGTTAACTAACCTCCAGACGAGCTTCAATGCCATACAACTCTCCTAAATGCTAGTAAAACTAAATGCATGCTCTTCAGCCGATCGCTGTGGACCTGCCTGCCCGTCCAGCATCACTACTCTGGATGGTTCTGACTTAGAATATGTGGACAACTACAAATACCTGGGTATTGGCTAGGCTATACCCAGGTATAGGCTAGACTGTAGACTCTAGCCTTGGCTCCTTGGCTAGACTGTAGACTCTCCTTCCAGACTCACATTATTAAGCATCTCCAATCCAATATTAAATCTAGAATCTATTTTGCAGCAAAGCATCCTTCACTCATGCTGCCAAACATACCCTCGTAAAACTGACTATCCTACTGATCCTTGACTTCGGCAATGTAATTTACAAAATAGCCCTCCAACACTCTACTCAGCAAATTGGATGCAGTCTATCACACTCTGTGTGACCCTGATTTAGCCCACTGCAGTTAAAGGTTAAAACAAAGTTGTTGATGGTAAAGCAGCATATATTTTCCATAATAAAAACCGTATGAGGTAATCGGCAAATTATAGGATATTGAAAATGCAGTTCAACAAAACATTCAGCAGTTACATGATTCACTCACACAATACTTTTTCTTCCTTAACATTGTACATCGGTTGTGAAACTGTCCATGATTATAAGAAGCGGTGGGTTAAATATACATCTCAGCTGAAACAGGAGAGCTGGTGGCCTGAGGTTTAAACAGACTTTTAAGTTGAAACATAAGATTGAATCAAATCATATCAAATGTTATTTGTCACAATAGCCGAATACAAGTGTAGACCTTACAGTGAAATGCTTACTTCCAAACCCAAAACCCACCCATTCAATAATGTCGTTTTAAGAAAAAATACAAAAAAAAAGTGAGAAATAAAAGTGAGAAATAATTCAAGAGAAGCAGTAAAATATCAATATTGAGGCATTATAAAGGGGGTACCGGTACAGAGTCAATGTGGAGGGGCACTGGTTAGTTGAGGTAATTGAGGTAATATGTACATGTAGGTAGAGTTAAAGTGACTATACACAGATAACAGAGAGTAGCAGCGGTGTAAAAGAGGGGGGGGGGGGGGTGCAAATAGTCTGGTGGCCATTTGATTTGGTGTTCAGGAGTTATGGCTTAGGTGTAGAAGCTGTTTAGAAGCCTCTTGGACCTAGACTTGGTGCTCCGGTATGACTTGTCGTGTGGTAGCAGAGAAAAGAGTCTATGACTAGGGTGGCCGGGGTCTTTGACACTTTTTAGGTCCTTCCTCTTACACCACCTGGTAAATAGGTCCTGAATGGCAGGAAGCTTGGCCCTGTTTATGTACTGGGCCGTACGCATTACCATCTGTAGTGTCTTGCGGTCGGAGGCCGAGCAGTTGCCAAACCAGGCAGTGATGCAACTCATCAGGATGCTCTCGATGGTGCAGCTGTAAAACCTTTTGAGGATCTGAGGACCCATGCCAAATATTTTCAGTCTCCTGAGGGGGAAAAGGTTATGTTGTGCCCTCTTCACAACTGTCTTGGTGTGCCTTTCAAAGCATTTCATGGCTACAGATATAAGTGCTACGGGTCGGTAGTCATTTAGTCAGGTTGCTTTCGTGTTCTTGGGCACAGGGACTATGGTGGTCTGCTTGAAACATGTTGGTATTACAGACTCGGACAAGGAGAGGTTGCAAATGTTAGTTAAGACACTTGCCAGTTGGTCAGCGCATGCTTGGAGTACACATCCTGGTAATCCGTCTGGCCCTGCGGGCTTGTGAATGTTGACCTGTTCTAAGGTCTTACTCAGCGTGATCACACAGTCTTCGGGAACAGCTGATGCTCATGCATGTTTCATTGTTTTCTTGCATAGAAGTAATTTTGTGTTCATTTAACCTCTTCACACCACCATCACCACATACACACACACACACACACACACACACACACACACACACACACACACACACACACACACACACACACACACACACACACACACACACACATACACACACACACAAGCTTGGACCTCCCAAGCCATCAGCTCTTCTGTTCAGCTTAGACACTTGATTTCCTGGTCTTGAATGTGTTCGTATTGTGTAACACAGATGGAAAGTGAGACGATGGGGCCTGATTCAAATGGTGCTTCATATTCAAGATATTAAATATTTATGTGTGTTTTCATTATAAAAAGATGATGAATTATGAGCAGAGACTTAGTAACATCCAGTAATGACCTGTCATTCAAGGCAGGTGCGAGCCCCACCTGTTATGAGACCCACCTGTGATGAGCCCCACCTGTTATGAGACCCACCTGTTATGAGCCCCACCTGTTATGAGACTCACCTGTTTAGAGACCTACCTGTTATGAGCCCCACCTATTATTAGCCCCACCTGTTTAGAGCCCCACCTGTTTAGAGCCCCACCTGTTATGAGCCCCCCTGTTTAGAGACCCACCTGTTATGAGCCCCACCTGTTTAGAGACCCACCTGTTCTGAGCCCCATCTGTTATGAGCCCCACCTGTTTAGAGAACCAACTGTTGTGATCCCCATCTGTTCTGAGCCCCACCTGTTATGAGCCCCACCTGTTATGAGCCCCACCTGTTATGAGCCCCACCTGTTATGAGCCCCATCTGTTATGAGCCCCACCTGTTCTGAGCCCCACCTGTTATGAGCCCTACCTGCTATGAGCCCCACCTGTTATGAGCCCCATCTGTTCTGAGCCCCATCTGTTATGAGCCCCACCTGTTATGAGCCCCACCTGTTTTGAGCCCCTCCTGTTATGAGCCCCACCTGTTATGAGCCCCACCTGTTATGAGCCCCACCTGTTATGAGCCCCACCTGTTATGAGACCCACCTGTTATGAGCCCCACCTGTTTAGAGCCCCACCTGTTTAGAGCCCCACCTGTTATGAGCCCCACCTGTTATGAGCCCCACCTGTTTTGAGCCCCACCTGTTTTGAGCCCCACCTGTTATGAGCCCTACCTGTTATGAGCCCCACCTGTTATGAGCCCCACCTGTTATGAGCCCCACCTGTTTAGAGACCCACCTGTTTAGAGACCCACCTGTTTTGAGCCCCACCTGTTATGAGCCCCACCTGTTATGAGCCCCACCTGTTTAGAGACCCACCTGTTTAGAGCCCCACCTGTTATGAGCCCCACCTGTTATGAGCCCCACCTGCTATGAGCCCCACCTGCTATGAGCCCCACCTGTTATGAGCCCCATCTGTTTAGAGCCCCACCTGTTTAGAGCCCCACCTGTTTAGAGCCCTACCTGTTTTGAGCCCTACCTGTTTTGAGCCCCACCTGTTATGAGCCCCACCTGTTATGAGACCCACCTGTTTAGAGCCCTACCTGTTTAGAGCCCCACCTGTTATGAGCCCCACCTGTTATGAGACCCACCTGTTATGAGACCCACCTGTTTAGAGCCCTACCTGTTTAGAGCCCCACCTGTTATGAGCCCCACCTGTTATGAGCCCCACCTGTTATGAGCCCCACCTGTTTTGAGCCCCACCTGTTTTGAGCCCCACCTGTTATGAGACCCACCTGTTATGAGCCCCACCTGTTATGAGCCCCACCTGTTATGAGCCCCACCTGTTTAGAGCCCCACCTGTTATGAGTCCCACCTGTTATGAGACCCACCTGTTTAGAGCCCTACCTGTTTAGAGCCCCACCTGTTATGAGACCCACCTGTTTAGAGCCCTACCTGTTTAGAGCCCCACCTGTTTTGAGCCCCACCTGTTATGAGACCCACCTGTTATGAGCCCCACCTGTTATGAGCCCCACCTGTTATGAGCCCCACCTGTTTAGAGCCCCACCTGTTATGAGTCCCACCTGTTATGAGACCCACCTGTTTAGAGCCCTACCTGTTTAGAGCCCCACCTGTTATGAGCCCCACCTGTTATGAGCCCCACCTGTTTAGAGCCCCACCTGTTATGAGTCCCACCTGTTATGAGACCCACCTGTTTAGAGCCCTACCTGTTTAGAGCCCCACCTGTTATGAGCCCCACCTGTTATGAGCCCCACCTGTTATGAGCCCCACCTGTTTTGAGACCCACCTGTTATGAGCCCCACCTGTTATGAGACCCACCTGTTTAGAGCCCCACCTGTTATGAGCCCCACCTGTTATGAGACCCACCTGTTATGAGCCCCACATTTGTTGTTGCCTGTTTTGCATGTTATTTTAGCATTAATACGTGTCACATATTAGTTTGCAAACAATGAAAAAATGTTTAAAAATATATATATTTGTAATTATTGATTAAATAGAGCCTCCATACAAACATGGTCTCTTTTTTGCTCCTCTAAAATGCAGGTATTCCAGCTCAATGCTCTCTTTGGTGGTGGGGCAGCCAGCAGAAAATACGGAGCATAGGAGTTGGTCATGTTCTCTAGATGCACGTTGATTGTCTCAGTGTTCTGTCACTCACGAGGACGCTACGTCACTGCCAAATCTAAAGGTAGTGCCCCTTGGGTGCTGCCATCAAGTTACATTAGAAGTGACCATCCAAGAAGTCTCAAGGTCATCGGCCACAGACAAAATTACATCTAATCACATATACAGTGGGGCAAAAAAGTATTTAGTCAGCCACCAATTGTGCAAGTTCTCCCACTTAAAAAAATGAGAGAGGCCTGTACTTTTCATCATAGGTACACTTCAACTATGACAGACAAAATCCAGAAAATCACATTGTAGGATTTTTTATGAATTGATTTGCAAATTATGGTGGAAAATAAGTATTTGGTCACCTACAAACAAGCAAGATTTCTGGCTCTCACAGACCTGTAACTTCTTCTTTAAGAGGCTCCTCTGCCCTCCACTCGTTACCTGTATTAATGGCACCTGTTTGAACTTGTTATCAGTATAAAAGACACCTGTCCACAACCTCAAACAGTCACACTCCAAACTCAACAAAAATATTGTTATGAATCAAGTCGACATTCTACTGGCAAATCATTTTTAATCCTTGTCATATGAAGATAAATAATGAAGAGAAATTGGAAACATTGAACACAAACATTTCACAACAATTTGGAAATCACAAATTAAACAATGAGTGGTTAGGAAGGAATCCGTGGCTATC
This sequence comes from Oncorhynchus kisutch, assembly GCF_002021735.2. Classification (NCBI taxonomy): domain Eukaryota; kingdom Metazoa; phylum Chordata; class Actinopteri; order Salmoniformes; family Salmonidae; genus Oncorhynchus; species Oncorhynchus kisutch. Next base: position 3,336,163 of record NC_034188.2, read on the forward strand.
TACAAGCATTGCAAAGCTATCACTAGCCTGCTATTCAGTGGAGTGGGTGTGTGGTCTCAGTTCTCGGTTTAAGGGTCTCTTTTCCAAGCTTAAAATGATAATCTTTCAACATTGGCCATGCTGTCAATCCAGCATGATTTATGTCACTCAAAGCAACTGGAAACTCAGAACTGGAAATATGAGTGAGTTCAAGACAACTGTGAACACAGGGAAAAGCTCCAACTGGGAATATACGTTTTGAACAGTCATCCAACTCGGAATTGAAAAACGGGAACTCTGGCCTCTTTCTAGAGCTACAACCTGAAGATCACTGACAAATCGGGAACTCGGGCCTCTTTCTAGAGCTACAACCTGAAGATCACTGACAAATCGGGAACTCAGGCCTCTTTCTAGAGCTACAACCTGAAGCTCACTGACAAATCGGGAACTCTGGCCTCTTTCTAGAGCTACAACCTGAAGATCACTGACAAATCGGGAACTCTGGCCTCTTTCTAGAGCTACAACCTGAAGATCACTGACAAATCGGGAACTCTGGCCTCTTTCTAGAGCTACAACCTGAAGATCACTGACAAATCGGGAACTCTGGCCTCTTTCTAGAGCTACAACCTGAAGATCACTGACAAATCGGGAACTCTGGCCTCTTTCTAGAGCTGCAACCTGAAGATCACTGACAAATCGGGAGCTCTGGCCTCTTTCTAGAGCTACAACCTGAAGATCACTGACAAATCGGGAACTCTGGCCTCTTTCTAGAGCTACAACCTGAAGATCACTGACAAATCGGGAACTCTGGCCTCTTTCTAGAGCTACAACCTGAAGATCACTGACAAATCGGGAACTCTGGCCTCTTTCTAGAGCTACAACCTGAAGATCACTGACAAATCGGAAACTCTGGCCTCTTTCTAGAGCTACAACCTGAGAATCACTGACAAATCGGGAACTCTGGTCATTTTCTAGAGCTACAACCTGAAGATCACTGACAAATCGGGAACTCTGGCCTCTTTCTAGAGCTACAACCTGAAGATCACTGACAAATCGGGAACTCTGGCCTCTTTCTAGAGCTACAACCTGAAGATCACTGACTTCATGAGTTTGATATTTGATGACAACATTTGCCCTACAAAGGATCGCTGTGCCACCATCCTGTTCAAGTGAGCACAGCACAACAACGTGAGTACAAAAATATATTGTATGCTGCTGTATAAAGTATGTAACATGCCAGGGAGATATGTATACTGTAGCTAAGAAAGTAATACTAAGTGTATGTTGTTTAATATGCTATTAGTAGCCCATGTGCCTCACCCTAATAATGTGGTCCCTTTCCCCCTCTTTCTAGAGCTACAACCTGAAGATCACTGACAAATCATAGTAGTAAAAAATAAAGACAAACCCATAAGGGACTGCGTAACTGGTGGCAGCGAAGTCAGGCGCAGGAGAGCAAAACTGGGTAATCAACGGAGCAGTTTTATTCATAAATCCACCGGAAACCAGAACAACAAACAAATAGGTACAAAACCCGTCGTGCACCAGAGAAAACGTGCACATCACTTACAATAAACAATTCCGCACAAAGACATGGGGGAAACAGGGAGTTAAATACACAACATGTCATGGGGGAATTGAGACCAGGTGTGTGGGAAAACAAGACAAAACAAAAGGAAAATGAAAAGTGGATCGATGATGGCTAGAAGACCGGCGACGCCGAGTACCTCCCGAACAAGGAGAGGAACCGAATTCGGCGAAAGTCGTGACAAAACCCTTAAATGAGTATGTATGTCCAAACTTTTGACTGATACTGTACATATAAGATGAGTAATGAAAAATATGGAGACATTATTAAAGTGACTAGTGTTCCATTATTAAAGTGTCTAGTGATTTTAAGTCTATGTATATAGGGCAGCAGCCTCTAAGGTGCTAGTGATGGCTACTTAACAGTCTGATGGCCTTGAGATAGAAGCTGTTTTTCAGTTTCTCGATCCCAGCTTTGATGCACCTGTACTGACCTCGCCTTCTGGATGATAACAGGGTGAACAGGCAGTGGCTCGGGTGGTTGTTGTCCTTGATGATCTTTTTGTCCTCCCTGTGACATCGGATGCTGTAGGTGTCCTGGAGGGCAGGTAGTTTGCCCCTGGTGATCCGTCGATGCGGATACTGTCCCGTTGATGTGGATAGGGGGGCTGCTCCCTCTGATGTTTCCTGAAGTCTACGATTACCTCCTTTGTTTTGTTGATGTTGAGTGAGAGGTTGTTTTCCTGACACTACACTCCCAGGGCCTTCACCTCCTCCCTGTCTAGTCATTGTTGGTAATCAGGCCTATTGCTGTTGTGTCGTCTGCAAACTTGATGATTTGAGTTGGAGGCGTGCGTTTCCACACAGTCATGGGTGAACAGGGAGTACAGGAGGGGGCTGAGCATGCACCCTTATGGGGCCCCTGTGTTGGGGATCAGGGAAGTGGAGCTGTTGTTTCCTACTTTCACCACCTGGGGTCGGCCCGACAGGAAGTCCAGGACCCAGTTGCACAGGGCGGGGTCGAGACCCAGGGCCTTAGCTTAATGATGAGCTTGGAGGTAAGGTAGAGGTGATATGATCCTTAACTAGCCTCTCAAAGCACTTCATGATGACAGAAGTGAGTGCTATGGGGTGATAGTAATTTATTTCAGATAGCTTTGCTTTCTTGGGTACAGGAACAGTGGTGGACATCTTGAAGCAAGTGGGGACAGCAGACTGGGATAGGGAGAGACAGAATATGTCCGTAAACACTCCAGCCAGCTGGTCAGCACATGCTCTGAGGGCGCGGCTGGGGATGTCGTTTGGGCCGGCAACCTTGCGAGGGTTAACACGTTTAAATGTCTTACTCACGTCGGCCACGGAGAAGAAGAGCCCACAGTCCTTGGTAGCAGGCCTTGTCAGTGGCACTGTGTTATCCTCAAAGAGGACAAAGGTGTTAAGAAGCACGACATCGTTGTCCGCGATGTGGCTGGTTGTCCCTCTGTAGACCCTACCACATACGTCTCGTGTCTGAGCAGTTGAATTACGACTACACTTTATGTCTGTACTAAAGTTTTGCCTGTTTCATTTTCTTAAGGAGGGAAAAACGACCATATTCCCCGTCACCTTGCCATGGTTACATGCGTTCGTTTGACCTTTTCAGTTTTGTAGGAATGCTGCCATCTATCCACGGACTCTGGTTTGGGTAGGTTTTAATAGTCACAGTGGGTACAAGGTCCCTTATACATTTCCTGATTAAGTTAGTCACTGTATCCGTGTATTTGTCCCAGTCCCAGATCCCAGTCCGTGTGATCAAAACAATCTTGAAGCATGGATTCCGATTGGTCAGATCAGCGTTGAATAGTCCACAGCACAGGTACTTCCTGTTTGAGTTTCTGCCTATAGGGAGGGAGGAGCAAAATTGAGACACGATCAGATTTGCCGAAGGGGGAGGGACTTGTAAAGCATTTTGAAAAGTTGAGTAGCAGTGGTCCGATGTTTTGATGAGTGCTACAGTCAATGTGTTGATAGAACTGAAGTTGCACCTTTCTCAGTTTAGCCTTGTTCAAATCCCCCAGCTACAATGGATGCCGCCTCAGGATACAGTATGTGGTTTCCAGTTCGCATAGAGTCCAGTGTAGTACTTTGAGGGCCGTCGTTGTATCGGTTTGAGGGGGAATATATACGGCTGTGACTTATATAGGCCCTAACAGTTTGTGGGCACCGTTTGTCACTGTTATAATGCAATTCATGTATTGTTTATTGTTGTGTAGTGGCTGTGTTGGTATGCAACCCTCCCCCCCACCACTGCTAACGATAGAGACATAACCCTGTTGGCTCCAAAGAGAACAGAGGGTGGTGAAGAGACATTATGACATTTCAGCTCTTGTGTTGAACAGTAGTCAGTCCAGGAACAAAGGGGGCAGACAGATGACAAATGTCCCATAACCCAGTTGTCCTCAAGCTCTTCTCTGTCAGTCATCACAAAGTTCACCTTTTGAGGACAATGTGAACAAAAAACACAGATACATTTTTTTGTTTGTTTTCATTTCATTCATTTAGCAGAGACTCTTATCCACCTGCATAAACTGTATGTTTTCATTTCATTCATTTAGCAGAGACTCTTATCCACCTGCATAAACTGTATGTTTTCATTTCATTCATTTAGCAGAGACTCTTATCCACCTGCATAAACTGTATGTTTTCATTTCATTCATTTAGCAGAGACTCTTATCCACCTGCATAAACTGTATGTTTTCATTTCATTCATTTAGCAGAGACTCTTATCCACCTGCATAAACTGTATGTTTTCATTTCATTCATTTAGCAGAGACTCTTATCCACCTGCATAAACTGTATGTTTTCATTTCATTCATTTAGCAGAGACTCTTATCCACCTGCATAAACTGTATGTTTTCATTTCATTCATTTAGCAGAGACTCTTATCCACCTGCATAAACTGTTTGTTTTCATTTCATTCATTTAGCAGAGACTCTTATCCACCTGCATAAACTGTATGTTTTCATTTCATTCATTTAGCAGAGACTCTTATCCACCTGCATAAACGGTATGTTTTCATTTCATTCATTTAGCAGAGACTCTTATCCACCTGCATAAACTGTATGTTTTCATTTCATTCATTTAGCAGAGACTCTTATCCACCTGCATAAACTGTATGTTTTCATTCATTTAGCAGAGACTCTTATCCACCTGCATAAACTGTATGTTTTCATTTCATTCATTTAGCAGAGACTCTTATCCACCTGCATAAACTGTATGTTTTCATTTCATTCATTTAGCAGAGACTCTTATCCACCTGCATAAACTGTATGTTTTCATTTCATTCATTTAGCAGAGACTCTTATCCACCTGCATAAACTGTATGTTTTCATTTCATTCATTTAGCAGAGACTCTTATCCACCTGCATAAACTGTATGTTTTCATTTCATTCATTTAGCAGAGACTCTTATCCACCTGCATAAACTGTATGTTTTCATTTCATTCATTTAGCAGAGACTCTTATCCACCTGCATAAACTGTATGTTTTCATTTCATTCATTTAGCAGAGACTCTTATCCACCTGCATAAACTGTATGTTTTCATTTCATTCATTTAGCAGAGACTCTTATCCACCTGCATAAACTGTATGTTTTCATTTCATTCATTTAGCAGAGACTCTTATCCACCTGCATAAACTGTATGTTTTCATTTCATTCATTTAGCAGAGACTCTTATCCACCTGCATAAACTGTATGTTTTCATTTCATTCATTTAGCAGAGACTCTTATCCACCTGCATAAACTGTATGTTTTCATTTCATTCATTTAGCAGAGACTCTTATCCACCTGCATAAACTGTATGTTTTCATTTCATTCATTTAGCAGAGACTCTTATCCACCTGCATAAACTGTATGTTTTCATTTCATTCATTTAGCAGAGACTCTTATCCACCTGCATAAACTGTATGTTTTCATTTCATTCATTTAGCAGAGACTCTTATCCACCTGCATAAACTGTATGTTTTCATTTCATTCATTTAGCAGAGACTCTTATCCACCTGCATAAACTGTATGTTTTCATTTCATTCATTTAGCAGAGACTCTTATCCACCTGCATAAACTGTATGTTTTCATTTCATTCATTTAGCAGAGACTCTTATCCACCTGCATAAACTGTATGTTTTCATTTCATTCATTTAGCAGAGACTCTTATCCACCTGCATAAACTGTATGTTTTCATTTCATTCATTTAGCAGAGACTCTTATCCACCTGCATAAACTGTATGTTTTCATTTCATTCATTTAGCAGAGACTCTTATCCACCTGCATAAACTGTATGTTTTCATTTCATTCATTTAGCAGAGACTCTTATCCACCTGCATAAACTGTATGTTTTCATTTCATTCATTTAGCAGAGACTCTTATCCACCTGCATAAACTGTATGTTTTCATTTCATTCATTTAGCAGAGACTCTTATCCACCTGCATAAACTGTATGTTTTCATTTCATTCATTAGCAGAGACTCTTATCCACCTGCATAAACTGTATGTTTTCATTTCATTCATTTAGCAGAGACTCTTATCCACCTGCATAAACTGTATGTTTTCATTTCATTCATTTAGCAGAGACTCTTATCCACCTGCATAAACTGTATGTTTTCATTTCATTCATTTAGCAGAGACTCTTATCCACCTGCATAAACTGTATGTTTTCATTTCATTCATTTAGCAGAGACTCTTATCCACCTGCATAAACTGTATGTTTTCATTTCATTCATTTAGCAGAGACTCTTATCCACCTGCATAAACTGTATGTTTTCATTTCATTCATTTAGCAGAGACTCTTATCCACCTGCATAAACTGTATGTTTTCATTTCATTCATTTAGCAGAGACTCTTATCCACCTGCATAAACTGTATGTTTTCATTTCATTCATTTAGCAGAGACTCTTATCCACCTGCATAAACTGTATGTTTTCATTTCATTCATTTAGCAGAGACTCTTATCCACCTGCATAAACTGTATGTTTTCATTTCATTCATTTAGCAGAGACTCTTATCCACCTGCATAAACTGTATGTTTTCATTTCATTCATTTAGCAGAGACTCTTATCCACCTGCATAAACTGTATGTTTTCATTTCATTCATTTAGCAGAGACTCTTATCCACCTGCATAAACTGTATGTTTTCATTTCATTCATTTAGCAGAGACTCTTATCCACCTGCATAAACTGTATGTTTTCATTTCATTCATTTAGCAGAGACTCTTATCCACCTGCATAAACTGTATGTTTTCATTTCATTCATTTAGCAGAGACTCTTATCCACCTGCATAAACTGTATGTTTTCATTTCATTCATTTAGCAGAGACTCTTATCCACCTGCATAAACTGTATGTTTTCATTTCATTCATTTAGCAGAGACTCTTATCCACCTGCATAAACTGTATGTTTTCATTTCATTCATTTAGCAGAGACTCTTATCCACCTGCATAAACTGTATGTTTTCATTTCATTCATTTAGCAGAGACTCTTATCCACCTGCATAAACTGTATGTTTTCATTTCATTCATTTAGCAGAGACTCTTATCCACCTGCATAAACTGTATGTTTTCATTTCATTCATTTAGCAGAGACTCTTATCCACCTGCATAAACTGTATGTTTTCATTTCATTCATTTAGCAGAGACTCTTATCCACCTGCATAAACTGTATGTTTTCATTTCATTCATTTAGCAGAGACTCTTATCCACCTGCATAAACTGTTTGTTTTCATTTCATTCATTTAGCAGAGACTCTTATCCACCTGCATAAACTGTATGTTTTCATTTCATTCATTTAGCAGAGACTCTTATCCACCTGCATAAACTGTATGTTTTCATTTCATTCATTTAGCAGAGACTCTTATCCACCTGCATAAACTGTATGTTTTCATTTCATTCATTTAGCAGAGACTCTTATCCACCTGCATAAACTGTATGTTTTCATTTCATTCATTTAGCAGAGACTCTTATCCACCTGCATAAACTGTATGTTTTCATTTCATTCATTTAGCAGAGACTCTTATCCACCTGCATAAACTGTATGTTTTCATTTCATTCATTTAGCAGAGACTCTTATCCATCTGCATAAACTGTATGTTTTCATTTCATTCATTTAGCAGAGACTCTTATCCACCTGCATAAACTGTATGTTTTCATTTCATTAATTTAGCAGAGACTCTTATCCACCTGCATAAACTGTATGTTTTTTGTTTGTTTGTTTTGCATTAGTCTCCTGTGGGAATTGAACTCACAACCCTGGCGCTGCAAAGTGCCATCCTCTGCCAACTGAACTACGCAGGACCATACACACAGCAACCCTGGCGCTGCAAAGTGCCATCCTCTGCCAACTGAACTACGCAGGACCATACACACAGCAACCCTGGCGCTGCAAAGTGCCATCCTCTGCCAACTGAGCTACGCAGGACCATACACACAGCAACCCTGGCGCTGCAAAGTGCCATCCTCTGCCAACTGAGCTACGCAGGACCATACACACAGCAACCCTGGCGCTGCAAAGTGCCATCCTCTGCCAACTGAGCTACGCAGGACCATACACACAGCAACCCTGGCGCTGCAAAGTGCCATCCTCTGCCAACTGAGCTACGCAGGACCATACACACAGCAACCCTGGCGCTGCAAAGTGCCATCCTCTGCCAACTGAGCTACGCAGGACCATACACACAGCAACCCTGGCGCTGCAAAGTGCCATCCTCTGCCAACTGAGCTACGCAGGACCATACACACAGCAACCCTGGCGCTGCAAAGTGCCATCCTCTGCCAACTGAGCTACGCAGGACCATACACACAGCAACCCTGGCGCTGCAAAGTGCCATCCTCTGCCAACTGAGCTACGCAGGACCATACACACAGCAACCCTGGCGCTGCAAAGTGCCATCCTCTGCCAACTGAGCTACGCAGGACCATACACACAGCAACCCTGGCGCTGCAAAGTGCCATCCTCTGCCAACTGAGCTACGCAGGACCATACACACAGCAACCCTGATATTTCAGTTCCTGTTCTCTGACATTTGCCAGACTGAACAGAGTTGTCAGGGCAGATAGGAGAAAGGGAGAGGAGGAGAAGAGGGGAGTGGAGAGGCAGGTGAGGAAAAGAGGAGAAGAGAAAAGGCAGGTGAGGAGGAGAGGAGAAAAGCAGAGTGGAGAGGCAGGTGAGGAGAAGAGGAGAGGAGAAGAGCAGAGTGGAGAGGCAGGTGAGGAGAAGAGGAGAAGAGCAGAGTGGAGAGGCAGGTGAGGAGAAGAGGAGAAGAGCAGAGTGGAGAGGCAGGTGAGGAGAAGAGGAGAAGAGCAGAGTGGAGAGGCAGGTGAGGAGAAGAAGAGAGGAGAAGAGCAGACTGGAGAGGCAGGTGAGGAGGAGAGGAGAAAAGCAGAGTGGAGAGGCAGGTGAGGAGAAGAGGAGGAGAGCAGACTGGAGAGGCAGGTGAGGAGAAGAGGAGAAGAGCAGAGTGGAGAGGCAGGTGAGGAGGAGAGGAGAAGAGCAGAGGAGGGAGGGCATGAAAGTATAACAATATACAGTAGGATACTCAAGTGGAGGGAAAGGAAAGGCAATGGAGTGAGAGAAGAGTTGAGAGCTGACCAGGGTATGTATTCACTATAATGGTCCTGACAGACCAGGGTATGTATTCACTATAATGGTCCTGACAGACCAGGGTATGTATTCACTATAATGGTCCTGACAGACCAGGGTATGTATTCACTATAATGGTCCTGATAGACCAGGGTATGTATTCACTATAATGGTCCTGACAGACCAGGGTATGTATTCACTATAATGGTCCTGATAGACCAGGGTATGTATTCACTATAATGGTCCTGATAGACCAGGGTATGTATTCACTATAATGGTCCTGATAGACCAGGGTATTTATTCACTATAATGGTCCTGACAGACCAGGGTATGTATTCACTATAATGGTCCTGATAGACCAGGGTATGTATTCACTATAATGGTCCTGATAGACCAGGGTATGTGTTCACTATAATGGTCCTGATAGACCAGGGTATTTATTCACTATAATGGTCCTGATAGACCAGGGTATTTATTCACTATAATGGTCCTGATAGACCAGGGTATTTATTCACTATAATGGTCCTGATAGACCAGGGTATTTATTCACTATAATGGTCCTGATAGACCAGGGTATTTATTCACTATAATGGTCCTGATAGACCAGGGTATTTATTCACTATAATGGTCCTGATAGACCAGGGTATTTATTCACTATAATGGTCCTGATAGACCAGGGTATGTATTCACTATAATGGTCCTGATAGACCAGGGTATTTATTCACTATAATGGTCCTGACAGACCAGGGTATGTATTCACTATAATGGTCCTGATAGACCAGGGTATGTATTCACTATAATGGTCCTGATAGACCAGGGTATGTATTCACTATAATGGTCCTGATAGACCAGGGTATGTATTCACTATAATGGTCCTGATAGACCAGGGTATGTATTCACTATAATGGTCCTGATAGACCAGGGTATGTGTTCACTATAATGGTCCTGATAGACCAGGGTATTTATTCACTATAATGGTCCTGATAGACCAGGGTATTTATTCACTATAATGGTCCTGATAGACCAGGGTATTTATTCACTATAATGGTCCTGATAGACCAGGGTATTTATTCACTATAATGGTCCTGATAGACCAGGGTATGTATTCACTATAATGGTCCTGATAGACCAGGGTATGTATTCACTATAATGGTCCTGACAGAACAGGGTATATATAGACCAGGGTATATATTAACTGTAATGGCCCTGGTAGAGCACACTGCCCCTCAGTGTCAATCAAACCTGTTTATTATGTTTTATTTTGACCAGGGTATATAATAACTGGAAGGGGTGTCCCTCAGTGTCCCTCTACCTCTCATTGAGAGGAGATTCTTTCAGGAAGAAACTCTGAGTTACTCCAGAATGGGTGTTGTTCTACCTGGTGTAGTCGGGGTGTTGTTCTACCTAGTGTAGTCGGGGTGATGTTCTACCTGGTGTAGTCGGGGTGATGTTCTACCTGGTGTAGTCGGGGTGTTGTTCTACCTGGTGTAGTCGGTGTAGTCAGGGTGTTGTTCTACCTGGTGTAGTTGGGTTGTTGTTCTACCTGGTGTAGTCTGGGTGTTGTTCTACCTGGTGTAGTCGGGGTGTTGTTCTACCTGGTGTAGTCGGGGTGTTGTTCTACCTGGTGTAGTCTGGGTGTTGTTCTACCTGGTGTAGCCGGGGTGTTGTTCTACCTGGTGTAGTCAGGGTGTTGTTCTACCTGGTGTAGTCGGGGTGATGTTCTACCCGGTGTAGTTGGGTTGTTGTTCTACCTGGTGTAGTCGGGGTGTTGTTCTACCTGGTGTAGTCAGGGTGTTGTTCTACCTGGTGTAGTCGGGGTGATGATCTACCCGGTGTAGTTGGGTTGTTGTTCTACCTGGTGTATTCGGGGTGATGTTCTACCTGGTGTAGTCGGGGTGTTGTTCTACCTGGTATAGTCAGGGTGTTGTTCTACCTGGTGTAGTCGGGGTGTTGTTCTACCTGGTGTAGTCGGGGTGTTGTTCTACCTGGTGTAGTCGGTGTAGTCAGGGTGTTGTTCTTCCTGGTGTATTCGGGGTGATGTTCTACCTGGTGTAGTCGGTGTAGTCAGGGTCTTGTTCTACCTGGTGTAGTCCGGGTGTTGTTCTACCTGGTGTAGTCGGGGTGTTGTTCTACCTGGTGTAGTCGGTGTAGTCAGGGTGTTGTTCTACCTGGTGTAGTCGGGGTGTTGTTCTACCTGGTGTTGTCGGGGTGTTGTTCTACCTGGTGTAGTCGGGTTGTTGTTCTACCTGGTGTTGTCGGGGTGTTGTTCTACCTGGTGTAGGCAGGATGTTGAATAGTTAATAGGACGATAGAATGGGGAGAGAGGCAGGATGTTGAATAGTTAATAGGATGATAGAATGGAGAGAGAGGTAGGATGTTGAATAGTTAATAGGATGATAGAATAGGGAGAGAGGCAGGATGTTGAATAGTTAATAGGATGAAAGAATGGGGAGAGAGGCAGGATGTTGAATAGTTAACAGGATGATAGAATGGGGAGAGAGGTAGGATGTTGAATAGTTAATAGGATGATAGAATGGGGAGAGAGGCAGGATGTTGCATAGTTAATTAATAGGATGATAGAATGGGGAGAGAGGCAGGATGTTGAATAGTTAATAGGATGATAGAATGGGGAGAGAGGCAGGATGTTGAATAGTTAATAGGATGATAGAATGGGGAGAGAGGCAGGATGTTGAATAGTTAATAGGATGATAGAATGGAGAGAGAGGCAGGATGTTGAATAGTTAATAGGATGATAGAATGGGGAGACTGGAGGGATGTTGAATAGTTAATAGGATGATAGAATGGGGAGACTGGAGGGATGTTGAATAGTTAATAGGATGATAGAATGGGGAGACTGGATGGATGTTGAATAGTTAATAGGATGATAGAATGGAGAGAGAGGTAGGATGTTGAATAGTTAATAGGATGATAGAATAGGGAGAGAGGCAGGATGTTGAATAGTTAATAGGATGATAGAATGGGGAGAGAGGCAGGATGTTGAATAGTTAACAGGATGATAGAATGGGGAGAGAGGCAGGATGTTGAATAGTTAATAGGATGATAGAATGGGGAGAGAGGCAGGATGTTGAATAGTTAATAGGATGATAGAATGGGGAGACTGGAGGGATGTTGAATAGTTAATAGGATGATAGAATGGGGAGACTGGAGGGATGTTGAATAGTTAATAGGATGATAGAATGGGGAGAGAGGCAGGATGTTGAATAGTTAATAGGATGATAGAATGGGGAGAGAGGCAGGATGTTGAATAGTTAATAGGATGATATAATGGGGAGACTGGAGGGATGTTGAATAGTTAATAGGATGATAGAATGGGGAGAGAGGCAGGATGTTGAATAGTTAATAGGATGATCGAATGGGGAGAGAGGCAGGATGTTGAATAGTTAATAGGATGATAGAATGGGGAGAGAGGCAGGATGTTGAATAGTTAATAGGATGATAGAATGGGGAGAGAGGCAGGATGTTGAATAGTTAATAGGATGATAGAATGGGGAGAGAGGCAGGATGTTGAATAGTTAATAGGATGATAGAATGGGGAGAGAGGCAGGATGTTGAATAGTTAATAGGATGATAGAATGGGGAGAGAGGCAGGATGTTGAATAGTTAATAGGATGATAGAATGGGGAGAGAGGAAGGATGTTGAATAGTTAATAGGATGATAGAATGGGGAGAGAGGCAGGATGTTGAATAGTTAATAGGATGATAGAATGGAGAGAGAAGCAGGATGTTGAATAGTTAATAGGATGATAGAATGGGGAGAGAGGCAGGATGTTGAATAGTTAATAGGATGATATAATGGGGAGACTGGAGGGATGTTGAATAGTTAATAGGATGATAGAATGGGGAGAGAGGCAGGATGTTGAATAGTTAATAGGATGATCGAATGGGGAGAGAGGCAGGATGTTGAATAGTTAATAGGATGATAGAATGGGGAGAGAGGCAGGATGTTGAATAGTTAATAGGATGATAGAATGGGGAGAGAGGCAGGATGTTGAATAGTTAATAGGATGATAGAATGGGGAGAGAGGCAGGATGTTGAATAGTTAATAGGATGATAGAATGGGGAGAGAGGCAGGATGTTGAATAGTTAATAGGATGATAGAATGGGGAGAGAGGCAGGATGTTGAATAGTTAATAGGATGATAGAATGGGGAGAGAGGCAGGATGTTGAATAGTTAATAGGATGATAGAATGGGGAGAGAGGAAGGATGTTGAATAGTTAATAGGATGATAGAATGGGGAGAGAGGCAGGATGCTGAATAGTTAATAGGATGATAGAATGGAGAGAGAAGCAGGATGTTGAATAGTTAATAGGATGATAGAATGGGGAGAGAGGCAGGATGTTGAATAGTTAATAGGATGATATAATGGGGAGACTGGAGGGATGTTGAATAGTTAATAGGATGATAGAATGGGGAGAGAGGCAGGATGTTGAATAGTTAATAGGATGATCGAATGTGGAGAGAGGCAGGATGTTGAATAGTTAATAGGATGATAGAATGGGGAGAGAGGCAGGATGTTGAATAGTTAATAGGATGATAGAATGGGGAGAGAGGCAGGATGTTGAATAGTTAATAGGATGATAGAATGGGGAGAGAGGCAGGATGTTGAATAGTTAATAGGATGATAGAATGGGGAGAGAGGCAGGATGTTGAATAGTTAATAGGATGATAGAATGGGGAGAGAGGCAGGATGTTGAATAGTTAATAGGATGATAGAATGGGGAGAGAGGCAGGATGTTGAATAGTTAATAGGATGATAGAATGGGGAGAGAGGCAGGATGTTGAATAGTTAATAAGATGATAGAATGGGGAGAGAGGCAGGATGTTGAATAGTTAATAGGATGATAGAATGGGGAGAGAGGCAGGATGTTGAATAGTTAATAGGATGATAGAATGGGGAGAGAGGCAGGATGTCGCATAGTTAATAGATGATAGAATGGGGAGAGAGGCAGGATGTTGAATAGTTAATAGTGCTTCAGTTCATTAATGACTGTCTGAGTCCCACGACTGGTGTCAGGTATCATTCCAGTAGGTAGCTGATGCAGACTTTCTCTTCCTCTGCGTACCAAATGGCACCCTATTCCCTATATTGTGCTTTACTTTTGACCCATAGGGTCCTGGTAAATAGTTGTCCACTATATAGGGAATAGGCTGCCATTTAGGATGCCTCCACTCTCTCAATGGAACAACCATAAGAATGTACTACGTTGTCGGTTTTGAAAGCTGTTATACGATGATAACCTTGAAATCCTGAATATCCTCTTATGCTTAGAGTTTTCAACGATAGTCATCCCACAGTAGGAATGTAACAGGGATACGGTGCTGCCGTCACAAACCGCTGTGGCCTATTTTTCATGCTAGATACACTGATCATATATCTATATTCATATGGAAGTATTCTACTGGACGCTGAGAAGGGGAAAATCACTTCAGCTGCATGTGTGAATAGAAACAGTTCATATAGATATGTAACATGTGTGAATAGAAACAGTTCATATAGATATGTAACATGTGTGAATAGAAACAGTTCATATAGATATGTAACATTAACATATCAATGAGAATAATTTAAACTGTGTGGGTTCTGGGTCCTGGGTCCTGGGTCCTGGGTCCTGGGTTCTGGGTCCTGGGTTCTGGGTTCTGGGTCCTGGGTTCTGGGTCCTGGGTTCTGGGTCCTGGGTCCTGGGTTCTGGGTCCTGGGTTCTGGGTTCTGGGTTCTGGGTTCTGGGTTCTGGGTCCTAGGTCCTGGGTTCTGGGTTCTGGGTTCTGGGTTCTGGGTTCTGGGTCCTAGGTTCTGGGTTCTGGGTCCTGGGTTCTGGGTTCTGGGTTCTGGGTTCTGGGTTCTGGGTTCTGGGTCCTAGGTCCTGGGTTCTGGGTTCTGGGTCCTGGGTTCTGGGTTCTGGGTTCTGGGTCCTGGGTTCTGGGTTCTGGGTTCTGGGTTCTGGGTTCTGGGTCCTGCGTTCTGGGTCCTGGGTTCTGGGTTCTGGGTCCTGGGTTCTGGGTTCTGGGTTCTGGGTTCTGGGTCCTGGGTTCTGGGTCCTGGGTTCTGGGTTCTGGGTTCTGGGTTCTGGGTTCTGGGTCCTGGGTTCTGGGTTCTGGGTCCTGGGTCCTGGGTCCTGGGTTCTGGGTCCTGGGTCCTAGGTTCTGGGTTCTGGGTTCTGGGTTCTGGGTCCTGGGTCCTGGGTTCTGGGTTCTGGGTCCTGGGTTCTGGGTCCTGGGTTCTGGGTCCTGGGTTCTGGGTCCTGGGTCCTGGGTCCTGGGTCCTGGGTCCTGGGTTCTGGGTTCTGGGTTCTGGGTCCTAGGTTCTGGGTCCTGGGTCCTGGGTTCTGGGTCCTGGGTTCTGGGTCCTGGGTTCTGGGTCCTGGGTCCTGGGTCCTGGGTCCTGGGTCCTGGGTCCTGGGTTCTGGGTTCTGGGTTCTGGGTCCTAGGTTCTGGGTCCTGGGTCCTGGGTTCTGGGTCCTGGGTCCTGGGTCCTGGGTTCTGGGTTCTGGGTTCTGGGTCCTGGGTCCTGGGTTCTGGGTTCTGGGTTCTGGGTTCTGGGTCCTGGGTCCTGGGTCCTGGGTCCTGGGTTCTGGGTCCTGGGTTCTGGGTTCTGGGTCCTGGGTTCTTGGTCCTGGGTCCTGGGTTCTGGGTCCTGTGTTCTGTGTTCTGACTTCTGGGTACTGGGTCCTGGGTTCTGGGTTCTGGGTCCTGGGTTCTGGAGGTGAGTGTGTCCAGGAACAGCAACTATCTTCTCCACTCTTTTAATTTTTTCCACATCAGCGCTTTTCTTTATAAAAACAGAATGTCCTCTGTGAACCCACTGACTCACCTCCCATCTCCCCCGGGTCATACCGTCACCTGACTCCCATCAGTCCATCCGTCCTCCCGGCAAGTGCGTTGTTGCTACATGTAGATTTATTTAATTAAGGGTATTGGTGGAACAACACGTTACAAAATATATATATTTTTAAACGGACACTCTTAAGGTCAAGGACCTCACTCAAGGTCACAACAGATGTTTCACGTAGTCATCTCAGAACCAGGGACTTTCCAGTTCTCATCCACTAGGCTACCTGCCACCCCTGTGGGGAGTTCAGTGGTGCTGGGAAGTAGAGGGAGAAATGGTTTGGGCAATCTGGAGGAGTGAGGGAGAGGGAGAGATGGAGAGGGAGAGAGGGAGAGGGAGTGGGAGAGATGGAGAGGGAGAAATGGCTTGGGCGATCTGGAGGAGTGAGGGAGAGGGAGAGAGAGAGAGGGAGAGAGGGAGAGAGGGAGAATGAGTGAGAGAGGGAGAAATGGCTCCGGCAATCTGGAGGAGTGAGGGAGAGGGAGAGAGGGATTGAGGGAGAGGGAGAAATGGCTTGGCAATCTGGAGGAGTGAGGGAGAGGGAGAGAGGGAGAGGGAGTGAGAGAGAGGGAGAAATGGCTCCGGCAATCTGAAGGAGTGAGGGAGAGGGAGAGAGAGAGAGGGAGAAATGGCTCCGGCAATCTGAAGGAGTGAGGGAGAGGGAGAGAGGGAGTGGCAGTGAGAGAGGGGAGAGGGGGAGAGGGGGAGAGAGAGCGAGAGGGAGAGGGAAAGAGGGAGAGGGAGAGGGAGAGGGAGGGAGAGGGAGAGGGAGAGGGAGAGAGAGGGAGAGGGGGAGAGAGAGAGCGAGAGGGAGAGGGAGAGGGAGAGGGAGAGGGAGAGGGAGTGAGAGAGAGGGAGAAATGGCTTGGGCCGTCTAGAGGAGTGAGGGAGAGAGAGAGGGAAGAGGATGATTGATACACAGCCAACCAGGCTGAGCTATGGAAGTGTGTGTTTGTGTGTATGCACTATACGGTATGTTACCGTATGGTATTTTACGGTAACCCATACTGTTACTGAATTTGTTGCTTTTGTGGTAACTTATAGGCAACTGACTGATTGTAAGTTACCATGAAAACCGTGCATTACCCTAATCTTCTTAGGGTACAGTAATTGTACCGAATGAATGAATTAATTAATGAATTAATTAAATTAATTAATTAGTTAAATTCATTGAGAGGAGATGGGGTTATGTATTTGACAGTATTTTAACATACTTGCATGTGATTGGTGGAGGCAGATTGGCTGCTAAGTGATGTGTTTATATGTTACAGTATATCAATGACTTTGTTAAAATAAAATGACTAAAATAACACATTTTATATTTTTCTAGTCACAAATACAGTAACTCTTCGATCACACCGACAGCGTCACATCGCGAAATAAAAATAGTAGGCAGCATCATCTGGATACAACAGTTCCAACATTCCCCTTCTGCTCCCATGTCTGGTATTACTACTACTGTATTTTATCTATAATACTTCATGATTAACTTCCAAAATACATCAAATATTTCCCAGCAGCTGAAAATGTTCCTACAGTGCAATGTTATTTAGGTAATTTGAATTTGTTATTATTATGGATCCCCATTAGTTCCTGCCAAGGCAGCTGCTACTCTTCCTGGGGTTTATTATGGATCCCCATTAGTACCTGCCAAGGCAGCAGCTACTCTTCCTGGGGTTTATTATGGATCCCCATTAGTACCTGCCAAGGCAGCAGCTACTCTTCCTGGGGTTTATTATGGATCCCCATTAGTACCTGCCAAGGCAGCAGCTACTCTTCCTGGGGTTTATTATGGATCCCCATTAGTACCTGCCAAGGCAGCAGCTACTCTTCCTGGGGATTATTATGGATCCCCATTAGTACCTGCCAAGGCAGCAGCTACTCTTCCTGGGGATTATTATGGATCCCCATTAGTACCTGCCAAGGCAGCAGCTACTCTACCTGGGGTTTATTATGGATCCCCATTAGTACCTGCCAAGGCAGCAGCTACTCTTCCTGGGGTTTATTATGGATCCCCATTAGTACCTGACAAGGCAGCTGCTACTCTTCCTGGGGTTTATTATGGATCTCCATTAGTACCTGTCAAGTCAGCAGGTACTCTTCCTGGGGTTTATTATGGACCCCCATTACTTCCTGCCAAGGCAGCAGCTACTCTTCCTGGGGACTATTATGGATCCCCATTAGTTCCTGCCAAGGCAGCAGCTACTCTTCCTGGGGATTATTATGGATCCCCATTAGTACCTGCCAAGGCAGCAGCTACTCTTCCTGGTGTTTATTATGGATCCCCATTAGTACCTGCCAAGGCAGCAGCTACTCTTCCTGGGGTTTATTATGGATCCCCATTAGTACCTGCCAAGGCAGCAGCTACTCTTCCTGGGGTTTATTATGGATCCCCATTAGTACCTGCCAAGGCAGCAGCTACTCTTCCTGGGGTTTATTATGGATCCCCATTAGTACCTGCCAAGGCAGCAGCTACTCTTCCTGGGGATTATTATGGATCCCCATTAGTACCTGCCAAGGCAGCAGCTACTCTTCCTGGGGATTATTATGGATCCCCATTAGTACCTGCCAAGGCAGCAGCTACTCTACCTGGGGTTTATTATGGATCCCCATTAGTACCTGCCAAGGCAGCAGCTACTCTTCCTGGGGTTTATTATGGATCCCCATTAGTACCTGACAAGGCAGCTGCTACTCTTCCTGGGGTTTATTATGGATCTCCATTAGTACCTGTCAAGTCAGCAGCTACTCTTCCTGGGGTTTATTATGGACCCCCATTACTTCCTGCCAAGGCAGCAGCTACTCTTCCTGGGGACTATTATGGATCCCCATTAGTTCCTGCCAAGGCAGCAGCTACTCTTCCTGGGGATTATTATGGATCCCCATTAGTACCTGCCAAGGCAGCAGCTACTCTTCCTGGTGTTTATTATGGATCCCCATTAGTACCTGCCAAGGCAGCAGCTACTCTTCCTGGGGTTTATTATGGATCCCCATTAGTACCTGCCAAGGCAGCAGCTACTCTTCCTGGGGTTTATTATGGATCCCCATTAGTACCTGCCAAGGCAGCAGCTACTCTTCCTGGGGTTTATTATGGATCCCCATTAGTACCTGCCAAGGCAGCAGCTACTCTTCCTGGGGATTATTATGGATCCCCATTAGTACCTGCCAAGACAGCAGCTACTCTTCCTGGGGTTTATTATGGATCCCCATTAGTACCTGCCAAGGCAGCAGCTACTCTTCCTGGGGTTTATTATGGATCCCCATTAGTACCTGCCAAGGCAGCAGCTACTCTTCCTGGGGTTTATTATGGATCCCCATTAGTACCTGCCAAGGCAGCAGCTACTCTTCCTGGGGTTTATTATGGATCCCCATTAGTTCCTGCCAAGGCAGCAGCTACTCTTCCTGGGGTTTATTATGGATCCCCATTAGTACCTGCCAAGGCAGCTGCTACTCTTCCTGGGGTTTATTATGGATCCCCATTAGTTCATGCCAAGGCAGCAGCTACTCTTCCTGGGGTTTATTATGGATCATTTGTTCCTATCAAGGCAGCAGCTACTCTTCCTGGGATTTATTATAGATACCCATTAGTTCCTGCCAAGGCAGCAGCTACTCTTCCTGGGGTTTAATATGGATCCCCATTAGTTCCTGCCAAGGCAGCAGCTACTCTTCCTGGGGTTTGTTATGGATCCCCATTAGTTCCTGCCAAGGCAGCAGCTAAAATAGCAATATATTCATTCATAACATTCATAACAGAATCCACAACACACTAAGTGTGTGCCCTAAGGCCCATACTCCACGACCACGTAGATACAACACTAAATCTATGTGTACGTGTGTATATAGTGTGTATGTTCGCATTGGGCTCCCGAGTGGCTCAGGGGTCTAAGACACTGCATCTCACTGCAAGAGGTGTCACTGCAGTACCTGAGTTGAATCTGCACTGCATCATATCTGGCTGTGATTGGGAGTCCAATAGGGTGGTTGCACACATGGCCCACCATTGTCTGGGTTGTCAATGTAAATAAGAATTTGATCTTAACTGACATGCATAGTTAAAATGATCAACAAAATGTGCCTTAAGGTGTATTTTTGATCTGTGTTTAGAAATCTGATTGTCCTGCTGCATCAGTTACCTGATGTGGAATAGAGTTCCATGTAGTCATGGCTCTATGTAGTAACTGTGGAATAGAGTTCCATGTAGTCATGGCTCTATGTAGTACTGTGGAATAGAGTTCCATGTAGACATGGCTCTATGTAGTACTGTGGAATAGAGTTCCATGTAGTCATGGCTCTATGTAGTACTGTGGAATAGAGTTCCATGTAGTCGTGGCTCTATGTAGTACTGTGGAATAGAGTTCCATGTAGTCGTGGCTCTATGTAGTACTGTGGAATAGAGTTCCATGTAGTCATGGCTCTATGTAGTAGTGTGGAATAGAGTTCCATGTAGTCATGGCTCTATGTAGTACTGTGGAATAGAGTTCCATGTAGTCATGGCTCTATGTAGCACTGTGGAATAGAGTTCCATGTAGTCATGGCTCTATGTAGTACTGTGGAATAGAGTTCCATGTAGTCATGGCTCTATGTAGTACTGTGGAATAGAGTTCCATGTAGTCATGGCTCTATGTAGTACTGTGGAATAGAGTTCCATGTAGTCATGGCTCTATGTAGTACTGTGGAATAGAGTTCCATGTAGTCATGGCTCTATGTAGTACTGTGGAATAGAGTTCCATGTAGTCATGGCTCTATGTAGTACTGTGGAATAGAGTTCCATGTAGTCATGGCTCTATGTAGTACCGTGGAATAGAGTTCCATGTAGTCATGGCTCTATGTAGTACTGTGGAATAGAGTTCCATGTAGTCATGGCTCTATGTAGTACTGTGGAATAGAGTTCCATGTAGTCATGGCTCTATGTAGTACTGTGGAATAGAGTTCCATGTAGTCATGGCTCTATGTAGTACTGTGGAATAGAGTTCCATGTAGTCATGGCTCTATGTAGTACTGTGGAATAGAGTTCCATGTAGTCATGGCTCTATGTAGTACTGTGGAATAGAGTTCCATGTAGTCATGGCTCTATGTAGTACTGTGGAATAGAGGTCCATGTAGTCATGGCTCTATGTAGTACTGTGGAATAGAGTTCCATGTAGTCATGGCTCTATGTAGTACTGTGGAATAGAGTTCCATGTAGTCATGGCTCTATGTAGTACTGTGGAATAGAGTTCCATGTAGTCATGGCTCTATGTAGTACTGTGGAATAGAGTTCCATGTAGTCATGGCTCTATGTAGTAACTGTGGAATAGAGTTCCATGTAGTCATGGCTCTATGTAGTACTGTGGAATAGAGTTCCATGTAGTCATGGCTCTATGCAGTACAGTGGAATAGAGTTCCATGTAGTCATGGCTCTATGTAGTAGTGTGGAATAGAGTTCCATGTAGTCATGGCTCTATGTAGTACTGTGGAATAGAGTTCCATGTAGTCATGGCTCTATGTAGTACTGTGGAATAGAGTTCCATGTAGTCATGGCTCTATGTAGTACTGTGGAATAGAGTTCCATGTAGTCATGGCTCTATGTAGTACTGTGGAATAGAGTTCCATGTAGTCATGGCTCTATGTAGTACTGTGGAATAGAGTTCCATGTAGTCATGGCTCTATGTAGTACTGTGGAATAGAGTTCCATGTAGTCAGTGTCTCCTGACCCCTACAGTCTCAGCCTCCAGTATTTATGCTGCAGTAGTTTATGTGTCGGGGGGCTGGGGTCAGTTTGTTATATCTGGAGTACTTCTCCTGTCCTATTCGGTGTCCTGTGTGAATCTAAGTGTGCGTTCTCTAATTCTCTCCTTCTCTCTTTCTTTCTCTCTCTCGGAGGACCTGAGCCCTAGGACCATGCCCCAGGACTACCTGACATGATGACTCCTTGCTGTCCCCAGTCCACCCGGCCATGCTGCTGTTCCAGTTTCAACTGACCTGAGCCCTAGGACCATGCCCCAGGACTACCTGACATGATGACTCCTTGCTGTCCCCAGTCCACCCGGCCATGCTGCTGTTCCAGTTTCAACTGACCTGAGCCCTAGGACCATGCCCCAGGACTACCTGACATGATGACTCCTTGCTGTCCCCAGTCCACCTGGCCATGCTGCTGCTCCAGTTTCAACTTCCACCTGACTGTGCTGCTGCTCCAGTTTCAACTGTTCTGCCTTATTATTATTCGACCATGCTGGTCATTTATGAACATTTGAACATCTTGGCCATGTTCTGTTATAATCTCCACCCGGCACAGCCAGAAGAGGACTGGCCACCCCACATAGCCTGGTTCCTCTCTAGGTTTCTTCCTAGGTATTGGCCTTTCTAGGGAGTTTTTCCTAGCCACCGTGCTTCTACACCTGCATTGCTTGCTGTTTGGGGTTTTAGGCTGGGTTTCTGTACAGCACTTTGAGATATCAGCTGATGTACGAATGGGTATATAAATAAATTTGATTTGATTTGATTTGGCTCTATGTAGCACTGTGGAATAGAGTTTCATGTAGTCATGGCTCTATGTAGCACTGTGGAATAGAGTTCCATGTAGTCATGGCTCTATGTAGTACTGTGGAATAGAGTTCCATGTAGTCATGGCTCTATGTAGCACTGTGGAATAGAGTTCCATGTAGTCATGGCTCTATGTAGTACTGTGGAATAGAGTTCCATGTAGTCATGGCTCTATGTAGTACTGTGGAATAGAGTTCCATGTAGTCATGGCTCTATGTAGTACTGTGGAATAGAGTTCCATGTAGTCATGGCTCTATGTAGTACTGTGGAATAGAGTTCCATGTAGTCATGGCTCTATGTAGTACTGTGGAATAGAGTTCCATGTAGTCATGGCTCTATTTAGTACTGTGGAATAGAGTTCCATGTAGTCATAGCTCTATGTAGTACTGTGGAATAGAGTTCCATGTAGTCATGGCTCCATGTAGGACTGTGGAATAGAGTTCCATGTAGTCATGGCTCTATGTAGTACTGTGGAATAGAGTTCCATGTAGTCATGGCTCTATGTAGCACTGTGGAATAGAGTTCCATGTAGTCATGGCTCTATGTAGGACTGTGGAATAGAGTTCCATGTAGTCATGGCTCTATGTAGTACTGTGGAATAGAGTTCCATGTAGTCATAGCTCTATGTAGTACTGTGGAATAGAGTTCCATGTAGTCATGGCTCTATGTAGTACTGTGGAATAGAGTTCCATGTAGTCATGGCTCTATGTAGCACTGTAGAATAGAGTTTCATGTAGTCATGGCTCTATGTAGTAATGTGGAATAGAGTTCCATGTAGTCATGGCTCTATGTAGTACTATACGCCTCCCATAGTCTGTTCTGGACTTGGGGACTGTGAAGAGACCTCTGGTGGCATGTCTTGTTGGGTATGTATGGGTTTCTGAGCATTTTAAACAGACAGCTTGTTTTAAAAAAAAAGAATTTACCTCTGTTTAACCAGGTAGGCAAGTTGAGAACAAGTTCTGATTTACAACTGTGACCTGGCCAAGATAAAGCAAAGCAGTTTGACACAAACAACAGAGTTACACATGGAATAAACAAACATACAGTCAATAACACAGTAGAAAAATAAGTCTATATACGATGTGAGCAAATGAGGTGAGATAAGGGAGGTAAAGGCAAAAAATAGGCCATGGTGGCGAAGTAAATACAATATAGCAAGTAAAATCTTGGAATGGTAGATTTGCAGTGAAAGAATGTGCAAAGTAGAGAGAAATAATGGGGTGCAAAGGAGCAAAATAAATAAATAAATACAGTAGGAGGAGAGGTGGTTGTTTGGGCTAAATTATAGATGGGCTATGTACAGGCGCAGTAATCTGTGAGCTGCTCTGACAGCTGGTGCTTAAAGCTAGTGAGGGAGATAAGTGTTTCCAGTTTCAGAGATTTTTGTAGTTCGTTCCAGTCATTGGCAGCAGAGAACTGGAAGGAGAGGTGGCCAAAGGAAGAATTGGTTTTGGGCGTGACCAGAGAAATATACCTGAAGCGAGGTCCAGCCAACGAGAGCGTACAGGTCGCAGTGGTGGGTAGTATATAGGGATTTGGTGACAAAACGGATTGCACTGTGAAAGACTACATCCAATTTGTTGAGTAGGGTATTGGAGGCTATTTTGTAAGTGACATCTCCAAAGTCGAGGATTGGTAGGATGGTCAGTTTTACGAGGGTATGTTTGGCAGCATGAGTGAAGGATGCTTTGTTTGCGAAATAGGAAGCTAATTCTAGATTTAACTTTGGATTGGAGATGTTTGATGTGAGTCTGGAAGGAGAGTTTACAGTCTAACCAGACACCCAGGTATTTGTAGTTGTCCATGTATTCTAAGTCAGAGCCGTCCAGAGTAGTGATGTTGGATGGGCGGGCAGGTCTGGCAGCGATCAGTTGAAGAGCATTTAGTTTTACTTGTTACTCCAAGAGCAGTTGGAGGCCACGGAAGGAGAGTTGTATGGCATTGAAGCTCGTCTGGAGGTTTGTTAACACAGTATCCAAAGAAGGGCCAGAAGTATACAGAATGGTGTCGTCTGCATGGAGGTGGATCAGAGAATCACCAGCAGCAAGAGCGACATCATTGATGTATACAGAGAAGAGAGTCGGTCCAAGAATTGAACCCTGTGGCACCCACATAGAGACTGCCAGAGGTCCGGACAACAGGCCCTCCGATTTGACACACTGAACTCTGTCTGAGAAGTAGTTGGTGAACCAGGCGAGGCAATCATTTGACAAACCAAGAATGTCGAGTCTGCCGATGAGGATGTGGTGCTTGACAGAGTCGAAAGCCTTGGCCAGGTCAAAGAATACTGCTGCACAGTATTGTTTCTTATCAATGGCGGATATAAGATATCGTTTAGGACCTTGAGCGTGGCTGAGGTACCTTCAGCTTGTCAACAACTCTTACTTACACAAGTAATGATAAAGTCAATCTCTCTTCCACTTTGAGCCATGAGAGATTGACATGCATATCATTAATATGCTCTCGGTGTACTTTTAAAGGGCCAGCCGCGCTGCCCTGTTCTGAGCCATTTTCCTAAGTCCCTCTTTGTGGCACATGACCACACGACTGAACAGTGTTCCAGTAATCTACTGCATTCAGATTATACTGTAATCTACTGTTGATTAGACAGTATTTTACCATGACAATTACAGGATTTGCTTTACAGTGTGTATATGTGTGCATGTGTACGTGTGTGTTTGTGTGTGTGTCTATACAGTATGTGTGAGTGTGTGTAGGATGTGATCGTGATGCATGACCATACTCCCTGTTCATTACAATATGTTACTTTGTCCTTCCAGCGTGACCTCTCTCAGAGCCCCTAATTAAATACTGCACACTAATGACTTACCCTTAATGACTTACCCTGTCTCAGCATGACTTCATATGTGGGCATATATATATATTCTGACAGCATTCAGACCCCTGGACCTTTTCTTCATTTTGTTACATTACAGTCTTATTCTAAAATGGATTGAATAAAAACATGTCCTCATCAATCTAAACACAATACCCCACAATGACATCACAAAACCCCACAATGACATCACAAAACCCCATAATGACATCACAATACCCCATAATGACATCACAATACCCCACAATGACATCACAACACCCCACAATGACATCACAAAACCACATAATAACATCACAATACCCCACAATGACATCACAATACCCCACAATGACATCACAATACCCCATAATGACATCACAAAACCCCATAATATCATCACAAAACCCCATAATGACATCACAAAACCCCATAATGACAAAAAGTATACATACAGTGAGGCAAAAAAGTATTTAGTCAGCCACCAATTGTGCAAGTTCTCCCACTTAAAAAGAAGAGAGAGGCCTGTAATTTTCATCATAGGTACACTTAAACTATGACAGACAAAATGAGAAAAAAAATCCAGAAAATCACATTGTAGGATTTTTTATGAATTTATTTGCAAATTATGGTGGAAAATAAGTATTTGGTCACCTACAAACAAGCAAGATTTCTGGCTCTCACAGACCTGTAACTTTGTCTTTAAGAGGCTCCTCTGTCCTCCACTCGTTACCTGTATTAATGGCACCTGTTTGAACTTGTTATCAGTATAAAAGACACCTGTCCACAACCTCAAACAGTCACACTCCAAACTCCACTATGGCCAAGACCAAAGAGCTGTCAAAGGACACCAGAAACAATGGGTTAACTCCCTTGTTCAGGGGCAGAACGACAGATTTGTTTAACCTTGTAAGCTCGTCAATTCAATCCAGCAACCTTTCGATTACTGGCCCAACACACTAACTACTAGGTTACCTGCCACCCAAAAATAGTTGCATTGAATCACTATGTGTGTAACAATAGTGGTCAACATGATCATGACTACCTCATCTCTGTACTACACACATAGAAGTATCTGGAACTCAGTCGAGTAGTGAATTTCAAGGGAGTAGGTTTTCCTCGCAAAGAAAGGAAGCTATTGATTGATTGGTAAAAAGGCACTGATCAAAACATATAAACCAAAGATTTTACTGAGTTACAGTTCGTATAAGGAAATCAATCAATTGAAATGCATACATTTTGCCCTAATCTATGGATTTTAAATGACTAGGAAAACAGATATGCATCTGTTAGTCACAGATGCCTTAAAAAAAAGGTAGGGGTGTGGATCAGAGAACCAGTCAGTATCTGGTGTGACCATTTGCCTCGTGCAGCGCGACACATCGCCTTCACATAGAGTTGATCAGGCTGTTGATTGTGGCCTGTGAAATGTTGTCCCACTCCTCTTCAATGGCTGTGTGATGTTGCTGGATATTGGCAGGAACTGGAACACGCAGTCGTACATATGGATCCAGAGCATCCAACACATGCTCAATTGGAGAGCAGGCCGTGGAAGAACTGGGACATTTTCAGGCTCCAGGAATTGTGTACAGATCCTTGCGACATGGGGCCTTGCATTATCATGCTGAAACATGAGGTGATGGTGGCGGATGAATGGCACGACAATGGGACTTAGGATCTCATCATGGTATCTCTGTGCATTCAAGTTGCCACCGATAAGTGCAGTTGTGTTCATTGTCTGTAGCTAATGTCTGCCCATACCATAACCCCACCACCATGGGGACCTCTGTTCACAACATTGACATCAGCAAAACCGCTAATACCCACACAACGCTGTCTGCCATCTGCCCGGCACAGTTGAAACCGGGATTCATCCCGTGAAGAACACACTTCTCTAGTGTGCCAGCGACCATTTGACCCCTGAACTGCAGTCAGGTCATGACCCTGTGATGAGCACGCAGATGAGCTTCGGTTTCTGACAGTGTGTGCAGTTTCATCAGCTGTCCGGGTGTCTCAGAAGATCCTGCAGGTGAAGAAGCTGGATGTGAAGTTCCTGGGCTGGTCTGCGATTGTGAGGCTGGTTGAACGTACTAAATCAAATCAAATTTTATTTGTCACATACACATGGTTACCAGATGTTAATGCGAGTGTAGCGAAATGCTTGTGCTTCTAGTTCTGACAATGCAGCCAAACCAACGAGTAATCTAACCTAACAATTCCAAAACTACTACCTTGTACACACAAGTGTAAAGGGATAAAGTGTATGTACATAAAGATATATGAATGAGTGATGGTACAGAACGGCATAGACCAGATACAGTAGATGGTATCAAGTACAGTATATACATATGAGATGAGTAATGTAGGGTATGTAAACATTATATTAAGTGGCATTGTTTAAAGTGGCTAGTGATATATTTATTACATCAAGATGGCAAGATGCAGTAGATGGTATAGAGTACAGAATATACATATGAGATAAGTAATGTAGGGTATGTAAACATTATATTAAGTAGCATTGTTTAAAGTGGCAGGTGATACATGTATTACATAAAGATGCAGTAGATGATGTAGAGTACAGTATATACATATGAGATGAGTAATGTAGGGTATGTAAACATTATATTAAGTAGCATTGTTTAAAGTGGCAGGTGATACATGTATTACATAAAGATGCAGTAGATGATGTAGAGTACAGTATATACATATGAGATGAGTAATGTAGGGTATGTAAACATTATATTAAGTGGCATTGTTTAAACTGGCTAGTGATACATTTTTTTACATCCATTTTTCCATTGTTAAAGTGGTTGGAGTTGAGTCAGTGTGTTGGCAGCAGCCACTCAATGTTAGTGGTGGCTGTTTAACAGTCTGATGGCCTTGAGATAGAAGCTGTTTTTCAGTCTCTCGGTCCCAGCTTTGATGCACCTGTACTGACCTCACCTTCTGGATGATAGCGGGGTGAACAGGCAGTGGCTCGGGTGGTTGTTGTCCTTGATGATCTTTATGGCCTTCCTTTGACATTGGGTGGTGTAGGTGTCCTGGAGGGCAGGTAGTTTGACCCCGGTGATGTGTTGTGCAGACCTCACTACCCTCTGGAGAGCCTTACGGTTGTGGGCGGAGCAGTTGCCGTACCAGGCGATGATACAGCTGACAGGATGCTCTCGATTGTGCATCTGTAAAAGTTTGTGAGTGCTTTTGGTGACAAGCCAAATATCTTCAGCCTCCTGAGGTTGAAGAGGCGCTGCTGCGCCGTCTTCACCATGCTGTCTGTGTGAGTGGATCATTTCAGTTTGTCCGTGATGTGTATGCCGAGGAACTTAAAACTTGCTACCCTCTCCACTACTGTTCCATCGATGTGGATAGGGGGGTGCTCCCTCTGCTGTTTCCTGAAGTCCACGATCATCTCCTTTGTTTTGTTAATGTTGAGTGTGAGGATATTTTCCTGATACCACACTCCGAGGGCCCTCAGCTCCTCCCTATAGGCCGTCTCGTCGTTGTTGGTAATCAAGCAAACCACTGTATTGTCTTCTGCAAACTTGATGATTGAGTTGGAGGCGTGCGTGGCCAAGCAGTCATGGGTGAACAGGGAGTACAGGAGAGGGCTCAGAATGCACCCTTGTGGGGCCCCAGTGTTGAGGATCAGCGGGGTGGAGATGTTGTTTCCTACCCTCACCACCTGGGGGGAGGCCCGTCAGGAAGTCCAGTACCCAGTTGCACAGGGTGGCGTCGAAACCCAGGGACTCGAGCTTGATGACGAGTTTGGAGGGCACTATGGTGTTAAATGCTGAGCTGTAGTTGATGAACAGCATTCTCACATAGGTATTCCTCTTGTCCAGATGGGTTAGGGCAGTGCGCAGTGCACAGTGTGGTTGCGATTGTGTCGTCTGTGGACCTATTGGAGAGGAAAGCTAATTGGACTGGGTCTACGGTGTCAGGTAGCATGGAGGTGATATGGTCCTTGACTAGTCTCTCAAAGCACTTCATGATGACAGAAGTGAGTGCTACGGGGCGGTAGTCGTTAGCTCAGTTACCTTAGCTTTCTTGGGAACAGGAATAATGCTGGCCCTCTTGAAGCATGTGGGAACAGCAGACTGGGATAAGGATTGATTGAATATGTCCGTAAACATTATTGCATGAATAAATATGTTTTCTTCTCCTTGTGTAACTCGATGAGAACTTCAATAATAATGAACGTCGACGAGCTTTGACTTTTGAAACACAAACAATATTACATTTATCTTCAGTGGGGATCAGTGTTCCGCTAGTGGGTCAATGTTCTGGTCGAACTGGAGGGCGCTGTTGGTTTATCCTTGGGATTTTCTCCTACCATATCTATTGTGTTATATTCTGCTATAATATTGTAAAAAAAATTTTTTAAGTGTTTTCTTTCAAATGGTACCAATAATATGCATATCCTGGCTTCAGGGCCAAAGATACAGGCAGTTTGCTTTGTGCATGTCATTCAGGCGGAAATGGAGAAAAAGGGGCCTGATCCCTTTAAACTTCTTCGGGATCGATGTCACTTCTATGTGACAGTTGAGCTAACGTAGGCTAATGAGATTAGCATGAGGTTGTCAGTAACATAACGCTTCCCAGAATATAGACATATCTGATATTGGCAGAAAGCTTAAATTCTTGTTAATCTAACTGCACTGTCCAGTTTACAGTAGCTGTTACAGTGACAGAATACCATGCTATTGTTTGAGGAGAGTGCACAATTTTGAAAAGTTATTAATTAACAAGTTAGGCACATTTGGGCAGTCTTAATACAACATTTCAATGGTTTATTGGATCAGTCTAAAACTTTGCATATACAATGCTGCCATCTAGTGGCAAAAATATAAATTGCACCTGGGCTGGAATAATACGTTATGGCCTTTCTCTTGCATTTCAAACATGATGGAACAAAAAAATACAAAATAACCGTTTTTTTTCTTCTTTTCATTATCTTTTACCAGATCTATTGTTTTATATTCTACTACATTCCTTTCGCATTTCCATACACTTCAAAGTGTTTCCTTTCAAATGGTACCAAGAGTATGTATTTGGGTATTTCATTTTAAGTGAAAATTAAAAAAAAAGGGGCTAACCCTTAAGATTGCGTAATTTAATACTTTAAAAATGTGTTAATTCTCTTATAACTTGTCGTGTGTGTTTACTTTTAATGTGTCTAAGCTCTTAGTTCTCAACTAAGCTACCGTATGGAATTGTTTTATATTTGTTATCAAATTGACAATGTAGCCATTTGATTTAGAATTTTTTGGACCCCTGTAGGTATAAAAAATATATAGAATACTATATATATATATTTATATATATATATAATATACATTTGATAAAACATTACAGGTGGCCTTTACTGCTATAGCCCATGGAATCACATTACATTTGTACATGGCAAAACTGTCTAAAAATACATCCTAAGGTTTTAAAGTGTCTGTCTTCTATCTGAGAGATGTAACAAAAAAAAATGTTTTTGTTTTTACCAATGTTTGGTCACTTTACTTTGTGTCATCTTTACAGCGCGGGCCTGGGTTTTGTGACGATATTCTTGTCTGGATCCTCTCATGTGTAGAAAAATACTTCTGTTATGGAATAGGCAAACTGTATAACGGCGGAGAGAGGGGATTGAGCTGCAGCCTCTACACGAAACCGTGAGTCTCTAGCATCAACATAGGGAGAGCTATTCAAAATGACACATGGGTACGTCAATAGACTCTAGGGGCATGTTATTCATGCAGCCCACTCTAGATGGATGTTATTCATGCAGCCCACTCTAGATGGATGTTATTAATGCAGCCGACTCTAGATGGATGTTATTAATGCAGCCGACTCTAGATGGATGTTATTAATGCAGCCGACTCTAGATGGATATTATTAATGCAGCCGACTCTAGATGGATATTATTAATGCAGCCGACTCTAGATGGATGTTATTAATGCAGCCGACTCTAGATGGATGTTATTAATGCAGCCGACTCTAGATGGATATTATTAATGCAGCCGACTCTAGATGGATGTTATTAATGCAGCCGACTCTAGATGGATGTTATTCATGCAGCCGACTCTAGATGGATGTTATTCATGCAGCCGACTCTAGATGGATATTATTAATGCAGCCGACTCTAGATGGATGTTATTAATGCAGCCGACTCTAGATGGATGTTATTCATGCAGCCGACTCTAGATGGATGTTATTCATGCAGCCGACTCTAGATGGATGTTATTCATGCAGCCGACTCTAGATGGATATTATTAATGCAGCCGACTCTAGATGGATATTATTAATGCAGCCGACTCTAGATGGATGTTATTAATGCAGCCGACTCTAGATGGATGTTATTAATGCAGCCGACTCTAGATGGATATTATTAATGCAGCCGACTCTAGATGGATGTTATTAATGCAGCCGACTCTAGATGGATGTTATTCATGCAGCCGACTCTAGATGGATGTTATTCATGCAGCCGACTCTAGATGGATATTATTAATGCAGCCGACTCTAGATGGATGTTATTAATGCAGCCGACTCTAGATGGATGTTATTCATGCAGCCGACTCTAGATGGATGTTATTAATGCAGCCGACTCTAGATGGATATTATTAATGCAGCCGACTCTAGATGGATGTTATTAATGCAGCCGACTCTAGATGGATGTTATTCATGCAGCCGACTCTAGATGGATGTTATTCATGCAGCCGACTCTAGATGGATGTTATTCATGCAGCCGACTCTAGATGGATGTTATTCATGCAGCCGACTCTAGATGGATGTTATTCATGCAGCCGACTCTAGATGGATGTTATTAATGCAGCAGACTCTAGATGGATATTATTAATGCAGCCGACTCTAGATGGATGTTATTAATGCAGCCGACTCTAGATGGATGTTATTCATGCAGCCCACTCTAGATGGATGTTATTAATGCAGCCCACTCTAGATGGATGTTATTAATGCAGCCGACTCTAGATGGATGTTATTAATGCAGCCGACTCTAGATGGATATTATTAATGCAGCCCACTCTAGATGGATGTTATTAATGCAGCCGACTCTAGATGGATATTATTAATGCAGCCGACTCTAGATGGATGTTATTCATGCAGCCGACTCTAGATGGATGTTATTCATGCAGCCGACTCTAGATGGATGTTATTAATGCAGCAGACTCTAGATGGATATTATTAATGCAGCCGACTCTAGATGGATGTTATTAATGCAGCCGACTCTAGATGGATGTTATTCATGCAGCCCACTCTAGATGGATGTTATTAATGCAGCCCACTCTAGATGGATGTTATTAATGCAGCCGACTCTAGATGGATGTTATTAATGCAGCCGACTCTAGATGGATATTATTAATGCAGCCCACTCTAGATGGATGTTATTAATGCAGCCGACTCTAGATGGATATTATTAATGCAGCCGACTCTAGATGGATGTTATTAATGCAGCCGACTCTAGATGGATGTTATTAATGCAGCCGACTCTAGATGGATGTTATTAATGCAGCCGACTCTAGATGGATGTTATTAATGCAGCCGACTCTAGATGGATGTTATTAATGCAGCCGACTCTAGATGGATGTTATTCATGCAGCCCACTCTAGATGGATGTTATTAATGCAGCCGACTCTAGATGGATGTTATTAATGCAGCCCACTCTAGATGGATGTTATTAATGCAGCCGACTCTAGATGGATGTTATTAATGCAGCCGACTCTAGATGGATGTTATTAATGCAGCCGACTCTAGATGGATATTATTAATGCAGCCGACTCTAGATGGATGTTATTAATGCAGCCGACTCTAGATGGATGTTATTCATGCAGCCGACTCTAGATGGATGTTATTCATGCAGCCGACTCTAGATGGATGTTATTCATGCAGCCGACTCTAGATGGATGTTATTAATGCAGCCGACTCTAGATGGATATTATTAATGCAGCCGACTCTAGATGGATGTTATTAATGCAGCCCACTCTAGATGGATGTTATTAATGCAGCCCACTCTAGATGGATGTTATTAATGCAGCCGACTCTAGATGGATATTATTAATGCAGCCGACTCTAGATGGATGTTATTAATGCAGCCGACTCTAGATGGATGTTATTAATGCAGCCGACTCTAGATGGATATTATTAATGCAGCCGACTCTAGATGGATGTTATTAATGCAGCCGACTCTAGATGGATGTTATTCATGCAGCCGACTCTAGATGGATGTTATTCATGCAGCCGACTCTAGATGGATATTATTAATGCAGCCGACTCTAGATGGATGTTATTAATGCAGCCGACTCTAGATGGATGTTATTCATGCAGCCGACTCTAGATGGATGTTATTAATGCAGCCGACTCTAGATGGATATTATTAATGCAGCCGACTCTAGATGGATGTTATTAATGCAGCCGACTCTAGATGGATGTTATTCATGCAGCCGACTCTAGATGGATGTTATTCATGCAGCCGACTCTAGATGGATGTTATTCATGCAGCCGACTCTAGATGGATGTTATTCATGCAGCCGACTCTAGATGGATGTTATTCATGCAGCCGACTCTAGATGGATGTTATTAATGCAGCAGACTCTAGATGGATATTATTAATGCAGCCGACTCTAGATGGATGTTATTAATGCAGCCGACTCTAGATGGATGTTATTCATGCAGCCCACTCTAGATGGATGTTATTAATGCAGCCGACTCTAGATGGATGTTATTAATGCAGCCCACTCTAGATGGATGTTATTAATGCAGCCGACTCTAGATGGATGTTATTAATGCAGCCGACTCTAGATGGATATTATTAATGCAGCCCACTCTAGATGGATGTTATTAATGCAGCCGACTCTAGATGGATATTATTAATGCAGCCGACTCTAGATGGATGTTATTAATGCAGCCGACTCTAGATGGATGTTATTAATGCAGCCGACTCTAGATGGATGTTATTAATGCAGCCGACTCTAGATGGATGTTATTAATGCAGCCGACTCTAGATGGATGTTATTAATGCAGCCGACTCTAGATGGATGTTATTCATGCAGCCCACTCTAGATGGATGTTATTAATGCAGCCGACTCTAGATGGATGTTATTAATGCAGCCCACTCTAGATGGATGTTATTAATGCAGCCGACTCTAGATGGATGTTATTAATGCAGCCGACTCTAGATGGATGTTATTAATGCAGCCCACTCTAGATGGATGTTATTAATGCAGCCGACTCTAGATGGATGTTATTAATGCAGCCGACTCTAGATGGATGTTATTAATGCAGCCGACTCTAGATGGATGTTATTCATGCAGCCGACTCTAGATGGATGTTATTAATGCAGCCGACTCTAGATGGATATTATTAATGCAGCCGACTCTAGATGGATGTTATTAATGCAGCCCACTCTAGATGGATGTTATTAATGCAGCCCACTCTAGATGGATGTTATTAATGCAGCCGACTCTAGATGGATATTATTAATGCAGCCGACTCTAGATGGATGTTATTAATGCAGCCGACTCTAGATGGATGTTATTCATGCAGCCCACTCTAGATGGATGTTATTAATGCAGCCGACTCTAGATGGATGTTATTAATGCAGCCGACTCTAGATGGATATTATTAATGCAGCCGACTCTAGATGGATGTTATTAATGCAGCCGACTCTAGATGGATGTTATTAATGCAGCCGACTCTAGATGGATATTATTAATGCAGCCGACTCTAGATGGATGTTATTCATGCAGCCCACTCTAGATGGATGTTATTAATGCAGCCCACTCTAGATGGATGTTATTAATGCAGCAGACTCTAGATGGATGTTATTAATGCAGCCGACTCTAGATGGATGTTATTAATGCAGCCGACTCTAGATGGATGTTATTAATGCAGCCGACTCTAGATGGATGTTATTAATGCAGCCGACTCTAGATGGATGTTATTAATGCAGCCGACTCTAGATGGATGTTATTAATGCAGCCGACTCTAGATGGATATTATTAATGCAGCCGACTCTAGATGGATGTTATTAATGCAGCCGACTCTAGATGGATATTATTAATGCAGCCGACTCTAGATGGATGTTATTAATGCAGCCCACTCTAGATGGATGTTATTAATGCAGCAGACTCTAGATGGATGTTATTAATGCAGCCGAATCTAGATGGATGTTATTAATGCAGCAGACTCTAGATGGATGTTATTAATGCAGCCGACTCTAGATGGATGTTATTAATGCAGCCGACTCTAGATGGATATTATTAATGCAGCCGACTCTAGATGGATGTTATTAATGCAGCCGACTCTAGATGGATATTATTAATGCAGCCGACTCTAGATGGATGTTATTAATGCAGCCGACTCTAGATGGATGTTATTAATGCAGCCGACTCTAGATGGATGTTATTAATGCAGCCGACTCTAGATGGATGTTATTAATGCAGCCCACTCTAGATGGATGTTATTAATGCAGCCGACTCTAGATGGATGTTATTAATGCAGCTGATTCTAGATGGATGTTATTAATGCAGCCGACTCTAGATGGATGTTATTAATGCAGCCTACTCTAGATGGATGTTATTAATGCAGCCGACTCTAGATGGATGTTATTAATGCAGCCGACTCTAGATGGATGTTATTAATGCAGCCGACTCTAGATGGATATTATTAATGCAGCCGACTCTAGATGGATGTTATTAATGCAGCCGACTCTAGATGGATGTTATTCATGCAGCCGACTCTAGATGGATATTATTAATGCAGCCGACTCTAGATGGATGTTATTAATGCAGCCGACTCTAGATGGATATTATTAATGCAGCCGACTCTAGATGGATGTTATTAATGCAGCCGACTCTAGATGGATGTTATTCATGCAGCCGACTCTAGATGGATGTTATTCATGCAGCCGACTCTAGATGGATGTTATTCATGCAGCCGACTCTAGATGGATGTTATTCATGCAGCCGACTCTAGATGGATGTTATTAATGCAGCGGACTCTAGATGGATGTTATTAATGCAGCAGACTCTAGATGGATGTTATTCATGCAGCCGACTCTAGATGGATGTTATTAATGCAGCCGACTCTAGATGGATATTATTAATGCAGCCGACTCTAGATGGATGTTATTAATGCAGCCGACTCTAGATGGATATTATTAATGCAGCCGACTCTAGATGGATGTTATTCATGCAGCCGACTCTAGATGGATGTTATTCATGCAGCCGACTCTAGATGGATGTTATTAATGCAGCCGACTCTAGATGGATGTTATTAATGCAGCAGACTCTAGATGGATGTTATTAATGCAGCCGACTCTAGATGGATGTTATTAATGCAGCCCACTCTAGATGGATGTTATTAATGCATCCCACTCTAGATGGATGTTATTAATGCAGCCCACTCTAGATGGATGTTATTAATGCAGCCGACTCTAGATGGATGTTATTAATGCAGCCGACTCTAGATGGATGTTATTAATGCAGCCGACTCTAGATGGATGTTATTAATGCAGCCGACTCTAGATGGATGTTATTAATGCAGCGGACTCTAGATGGATGTTATTAATGCAGCCGACTCTAGATGGATGTTATTAATGCAGCCCACTCTAGATGGATGTTATTAATGCAGCCGACTCTAGATGGATGTTATTAATGCAGCCGACTCTAGATGGATATTATTAATGCAGCCGACTCTAGATGGATGTTATTAATGCAGCCGACTCTAGATGGATGTTATTAATGCAGCCGACTCTAGATGGATGTTATTAATGCAGCCGACTCTAGATGGATGTTATTAATGCAGCCGACTCTAGATGGATGTTATTAATGCAGCCGACTCTAGATGGATGTTATTAATGCAGCCCACTCTAGATGGATATTATTAATGCAGCCGACTCTAGATGGATGTTATTAATGCAGCCCACTCTAGATGGATGTTATTAATGCAGCCTACTCTAGATGGATGTTATTAATGCAGCCGACTCTAGATGGATGTTATTAATGCAGCCGACTCTAGATGGATGTTATTAATGCAGCCGACTCTAGATGGATGTTATTAATGCAGCCGACTCTAGATGGATGTTATTAATGCAGCCGACTCTAGATGGATGTTATTAATGCAGCCCACTCTAGATGGATGTTATTAATGCAGCCCACTCTAGATGGATGTTATTAATGCAGCCGACTCTAGATGGATGTTATTAATGCAGCCGACTCTAGATGGATGTTATTCATGCAGCCGACTCTAGATGGATGTTATTAATGCAGCCGACTCTAGATGGATGTTATTAATGCAGCCGACTTTAGATGGATATTATTAATGCAGCCGACTCTAGATGGATATTATTAATGCAGCCGACTCTAGATGGATGTTATTAATGCAGCCCACTCTAGATGGATGTTATTAATGCAGCCGACTCTAGATGGATGTTATTAATGCAGCCGACTCTAGATGGATATTATTAATGCAGCCGACTCTAGATGGATGTTATTAATGCAGCCGACTCTAGATGGATGTTATTAATGCAGCCGACTCTAGATGGATG
This sequence comes from Oncorhynchus kisutch, assembly GCF_002021735.2. Classification (NCBI taxonomy): domain Eukaryota; kingdom Metazoa; phylum Chordata; class Actinopteri; order Salmoniformes; family Salmonidae; genus Oncorhynchus; species Oncorhynchus kisutch. Next base: position 3,374,010 of record NC_034188.2, read on the forward strand.
TTATTAATGCAGCCGACTCTAGATGGATGTTATTAATGCAGCCGACTCTAGATGGATGTTATTAATGCAGCCCACTCTAGATGGATGTTATTAATGCAGCCGACTCTAGATGGATGTTATTAATGCAGCCGACTCTAGATGGATATTATTAATGCAGCCGACTCTAGATGGATGTTATTCATGCAGCCGACTCTAGATGGATGTTATTCATGCAGCCGACTCTAGATGGATGTTATTAATGCAGCCGACTCTAGATGGATGTTATTAATGCAGCCAACTCTAGATGGATGTTATTAATGCAGCCGACTCTAGATGGATGTTATTAATGCAGCCGACTCTAGATGGATGTTATTAATGCAGCCGACTCTAGATGGATGTTATTAATGCAGCCGACTCTAGATGGATGTTATTAATGCAGCCGACTCTAGATGGATGTTATTAATGCAGCCGACTCTAGATGGATGTTATTAATGCAGCCGACTCTAGATGGATGTTATTAATGCAGCCGACTCTAGATGGATGTTATTAATGCAGCCCACTCTAGATGGATGTTATTAATGCAGCCGACTCTAGATGGATGTTATTAATGCAGCCGACTCTAGATGGATGTTATTAATGCAGCCGCCTCTAGATGGATGTTATTAATGCAGCCGACTCTAGATGGATGTTATTAATGCAGCCGACTCTAGATGGATGTTATTAATGCAGCCCACTGTAGATGGATGTTATTAATGCAGCCGACTCTAGATGGATGTTATTCATGCAGCCGACTCTAGATGGATGTTATTCATGCAGCCGACTCTAGATGGATGTTATTAATGCAGCCGACTCTAGATGGATGTTATTAATGCAGCCGACTCTAGATGGATGTTATTAATGCAGCCCACTCCAGATGGATGTTATTAATGCAGCCGACTCTAGATGGATGTTATTAATGCAGCCGACTCTAGATGGATGTTATTAATGCAGCCGACTCTAGATGGATGTTATTAATGCAGCCGACTCTAGATGGATATTATTAATGCAGCCGACTCTAGATGGATGTTATTAATGCAGCCGACTCTAGATGGATGTTATTAATGCAGCCGACTCTAGATGGATGTTATTCATGCAGCCGACTCTAGATGGATGTTATTAATGCAGCCGACTCTAGATGGATGTTATTAATGCAGCCGACTCTAGATGGATGTTATTAATGCAGCCCACTCCAGATGGATGTTATTAATGCAGCCGACTCTAGATGGATGTTATTAATGCAGCCGACTCTAGATGGATGTTATTAATGCAGCCGACTCTAGATGGATGTTATTAATGCAGCCGACTCTAGATGGATGTTATTAATGCAGCCGACTCTAGATGGATGTTATTAATGCAGCCGACTCTAGATGGATGTTATTAATGCAGCCGACTCTAGATGGATGTTATTAATGCAGCCGACTCTAGATGGATGTTATTAATGCAGCCGACTCTAGATGGATATTATTAATGCAGCCGACTCTAGATGGATGTTATTAATGCAGCCGACTCTAGATGGATGTTATTAATGCAGCCGACTCTAGATGGATGTTATTAATGCAGCCGACTCTAGATGGATGTTATTAATGCAGCCGACTCTAGATGGATGTTATTCATGCAGCCGACTCTAGATGGATATTTTTAATGCAGCCGACTCTAGATGGATGTTATTAATGCAGCCGACTCTAGATGGATGTTATTAATGCAGTCGACTCTAGATGGATGTTATTAATGCAGTCGACTCTAGATGGATGTTATTCATGCAGCCGACTCTAGATGGATGTTATTAATGCAGCCGACTCTAGATGGATGTTATTAATGCAGCCGACTCTAGATGGATGTTATTAATGCAGCCGACTCTAGATGGATGTTATTAATGCAGCCCACTCTAGATGGATGTTATTCATGCAGCCGACTCTAGATGGATGTTATTAATGCAGCCGACTCTAGATGGATGTTATTAATGCAGCCGACTCTAGATGGATGTTATTAATGCAGCCCACTCTAGATGGATGTTATTAATGCAGCAGACTCTAGATGGATGTTATTAATGCAGCCGACTCTAGATGGATGTTATTAATGCAGCCGACTCTAGATGGATGTTATTAATGCAGCCGACTCTAGATGGATGTTATTAATGCAGCCGACTCTAGATGGATGTTATTAATGCAGCCGACTCTAGATGGATGTTATTAATGCAGCCCACTCTAGATGGATGTTATTAATGCAGCCGACTCTAGATGGATGTTATTAATGCAGCCGACTCTAGATGGATGTTATTAATGCAGCCGACTCTAGATGGATGTTATTAATGCAGCCGACTCTAGATGGATGTTATTAATGCAGCCGACTCTAGATGGATGTTATTAATGCAGCCGACTCTAGATGGATGTTATTAATGCAGCCGACTCTAGATGGATGTTATTAATGCAGCCGACTCTAGATGGATGTTATTAATGCAGCCGACTCTAGATGGATATTATTAATGCAGCCGACTCTAGATGGATGTTATTAATGCAGCCGACTCTAGATGGATGTTATTAATGCAGCCGACTCTAGATGGATGTTATTAATGCAGCCGACTCTAGATGGATGTTATTAATGCAGCCCACTCTAGATGGATGTTATTAATGCAGCCGACTCTAGATGGATGTTATTCATGCAGCCGACTCTAGATGGATGTTATTAATGCAGCCGACTCTAGATGGATATTATTAATGCAGCCGACTCTAGATGGATGTTATTAATGCCGCCGACTCTAGATGGATGTTATTAATGCAGCCGACTCTAGATGGATGTTATTAATGCAGCCCACTCTAGATGGATGTTATTAATGCAGCCCACTCTAGATGGATGTTATTAATGCAGCCGACTCTAGATGGATGTTATTCATGCAGCCGACTCTAGATGGATGTTATTAATGCAGCCGACTCTAGATGGATATTATTAATGCAGCCGACTCTAGATGGATGTTATTAATGCAGCCGACTCTAGATGGATGTTATTAATGCAGCCGACTCTAGATGGATGTTATTAATGCAGCCGACTCTAGATGGATGTTATTAATGCAGCCCACTCTAGATGGATGTTATTAATGCAGCCCACTCTAGATGGATGTTATTAATGCAGCCGACTCTAGATGGATGTTATTAATGCAGCCCACTCTAGATGGATGTTATTAATGCAGCCGACTCTAGATGGATATTATTAATGCAGCCGACTCTAGATGGATGTTATTAATGCAGCCGACTCTAGATGGATGTTATTAATGCAGCCGACTCTAGATGGATGTTATTAATGCAGCCGACTCTAGATGGATGTTATTAATGCAGCCGACTCTAGATGGATGTTATTCATGCAGCCGACTCTAGATGGATGTTATTCATGCAGCCGACTCTAGATGGATATTATTAATGCAGCCGACTCTAGATGGATATTATTAATGCAGCCGACTCTAGATGGATGTTATTAATGCAGCCCACTCTAGATGGATGTTATTAATGCAGCCGACTCTAGATGGATGTTATTAATGCAGCCGACTCTAGATGGATGTTATTAATGCAGCCGACTCTAGATGGATGTTATTAATGCAGCCGACTCTAGATGGATGTTATTAATGCAGCCCACTCTAGATGGATGTTATTAATGCAGCCCACTCTAGATGGATGTTATTAATGCAGCCGCCTCTAGATGGATGTTATTCATGTCTGATAGTTTTTTTTTCTTTAGTTTTTGCTTTGGCAATGTAAATATCTGTTTCCCCATGCCAAAAAAGTCCCTTAGGTTTGAATTGAGAGACTTGAGAGACCGGTGAGGGGAGGCTGGGAAAGAGGAGAGAGCGAGATGGGGGCTGTAAGGAGAGGAGAGAGAAGGACTAGAACAGAGGAGAGAGGAGAGAGGAGCGAGGAGATGGGGGCTGTAAGGAGAGGAGAGACTAGAAGGACTAGAAGAGAGAAGAGAGGAGATGGGGGCTGTAAGGAGAGGAGAGACTAGAAGGACTAGAAGAGAGGAGAGAGGAGATGGGGGCTGTAAGGAGAGGAGAGAGAAGGACTAGAACAGAGGAGAGAGGAGATGGGGGCTGTAAGGAGAGGAGAGACTAGAAGGACTAGAAGAGAGGAGAGAGGGTGCTAGAGGAGAGAGAAGAAGAGAGGGAGAAAATCCGAGAAACAGAGAACATCCAGTATTAAGGGCAGAGAGAACCCTTGGTTTACTGATTAACTTATTAAAATCATAAGGGAACTAAATGCTATGTGGGCTAAAGTGGCGGATGATTGGGTGGCTTTTAAATGTCTTTGAAATCTGGGTGTTGCTATGACCTTAAAAACTGAAAGCAGACCAATACCTTATCTACTTCTGATCATTTAAATAGTCCCTCCAAATTTCGGCAAGTATTGAAAGGTTTGGAGTGCAAAAAAAAGATACACAGCTTCCCAACAATTATTGGGCGACGCACAGATTGTAACTGAGATGCAGGCAGTTTTTTTGAAAAGGTCAAAGGTATAATTGAGCCATTTATATATAATAAAATATAATATATTTTCATTGAGTGCACACTGTGTCCCCCCCTACACATGTATATTACATATGTGGTGTTCTGGTCCACTGGACCCGAGGGTAATAAAAGCGTGGAAAAGTGTGTGTGTAGGTGAAAAATTAAACGAAAAGGTTTGCTGTGTGCCTTCACTCTGTCCTTCTCCTCTCTGAGCCTGCTGTTTCAACATAGCACCAACAACCTGTCTGTGTCCCTGCCTGTCTTCCTGTCTCTCGTTTTCACCCTTTGTGGTGTGTGAAACTACGCCGTGTCATGCGGGAACCTGCATCAATGTTATTACCATACATTAATTCCATACATTAATTCCATACATTAATTCCATACATTAATTCCATACATTAATTCCATACATTAATTCAATACATTAATTCCATACATTAATTCCATACATTAATTCCATACATTAATTCCATACATTAATTCCATACATTAATTCCATACATTCTAAAGAATTCAGTATTTTCCCCACACTCTATCCCAGCCGGTTGCAAATTGTGGGAGGGACACAAAAAATAAAATAGCTTTGCATGTGTGGATCCTTACCACATTCAATCAGTATGGCAAAAAATAATCTCTGCTCATCCTTAGAAATAATTTTTGCAAAGAGAGAGAAGCTAGTGTGGAAGGAGCGTCTTCTACTTCGAAAGATGAAGAATTTTCAGAATATGAGGATCATGTCTCAGCCATTTTGGAGTCTGACAGTGAGTTGGAAGAAGAGGATGAGATTGACCAGCTCCAGGACAAGCCCGTCAGCAACCATCTCATCAGCAGACCACAGGAGGAGAAATATGGATGTCAAAAAATATTGAAATTGAATAGTCTTCTTGCCCAAGGAATGAGCCACCCAACATGGCTGCCAATGTGATGAGGATGCAACCAGGGCTGACGCGGATGGCAGTTACTCATGTTCAGGACATAACGTCTTTTTTTCAACTGTTCATCCCAGACACCATCCAGGAAATCATCCCGGACTGCACAAATTTGGAGGGAAGGCGTGTTTTTGGAGAGGGATGGAAGGAAATGGAACAAACTCGTTTAGTTTGGGGTTATTATCTTTGCTGGTGTTTTCAGATCCAATGGGGGAATCCACAGAATCCCTGTGGGATGCAGAAACCTGCAGAGAACTTTTCAGTGAAACAATGTCTCTGGAAAACTTCCACATTATTTCCAGGCTTTGATAACCAAGACACCAGACCAGCTCGGCGACAGAGAGACCAGAGATGGCCGCCTCGCTTCGCGTTCCTAGGAAACTATGCAGTTTTTTGTTTTTTTACGTGTTATTTCTTACATTAGTACCCCAGGTCATCTTAGGTTTCATTACATACAGTCGAGAAGAACTACTGAATATAAGATCAGCGTCAACTCACCATCAGTACGACCAAGAATATGTTTTTCGCGACGCGGATCCTGTGTTCTGCCTTACAAACAGTACAACGGAGCAGATCCTATGCAGCGACCCAAAAAAAAGACTCCGAAAGAGAGGGAAACGAGGCGGTCTTCTGGTCAGACTCCGGAGACGGGCACACCGTGCACCACTCCCTAGCATTCTTCTTGCCAATGTCCAGTCTCTTGACAACAAGGTTGATGAAATCCGAGCAAGGGTAGCATTCCAGAGGGACATCAGAGACTGTAACGTTCTCTGCTTCACGGAAACATGGCTCACCGGAGAGACGCTATCCGAAGTGGTGCAGCCAACGGGTTTCTCCACGCATCGCGCCGACAGAAACAAACATCTTTCTGGTAAGAAGAGGGGTGGGGGCGTATGCCTTATGGCCAACGTGACATGGTGTGATGAAAGAAACATACAGGAACTCAAATCCTTCTGTTCACCTGATTTAGAATTCCTCACAATCAAATGTAGACCGCATTATCTGCCAAGAGAATTCTCTTCGATTATAATCACAGCCGTATATATCCCCCCCCCAAGCAGACACATCGATGGCTCTGAACGAACTTTATTTAACTCTCTGCAAACTGGAAACAATTTATCCGGAGGCTGCATTCATTGTAGCTGGGGATTTTAACAAGGCTAATCTGAAAACAAGACTCCCTAAATTTTATCAGCATATCGATTGCACAACCAGGGGTGGAAAGACCTTGGATCATTGTTACTCTAACTTCCGCGACGCATATAAGGCCCTGCCCCGCCCCCCTTTCGGAAAAGCTCCATTTTGTTGATCCCTGCCTACAGACAGAAACTAAAACAAGAAGCTCCCACGCTGAGGTCTGTCCAACGCTGGTCCGACCAAGCTGACTCCACACTCCAAGACTGCTTCCATCACGTGGACTGGGAGATGTTTCGTATTGCGTCAGATAACAACATTGACGAATACGCTGATTCGGTGTGCGAGTTCATTAGAACGTGCGTTGAAGATGTCGTTCCCATAGCAACGATTAAAACATTCCCTAACCAGAAACCGTGGATTGATGGCAGCATTCGTGTGAAACTTAAAGCGCGAACCACTGCTTTTAATCAGGGCAAGGTGTCTGGTAACATGACCGAATACAAACAGTGCAGCTATTCCCTCCGCAAGGCTATCAAACAAGCCAAGCGCCAGTACAGAGACAAAGTAGAATCTCAATTCAACGGCTCAGACACAAGAGGCATGTGGCAGGGTCTACAGTCAATCACGGACTACAGGAAGAAATCCAGCCCAGTCACGGACCAGGATGTCTTGCTCCCAGGCAGACTAAATCACTTTTTTGCCCGCTTTGAGGACAATACTGTGCCACTGACACGGCCTGCAACGAAAACATGCGGTCTCTCCTTCACTGCAGCCGAGGTGAGTAAGACATTTAAACGTGTTAACCCTCGCAAGGCTGCAGGCCCAGACGGCATTGCCAGCCGCGCCCTCAGAGCATGCGCAGACCAGCTGGCCGGTGTGTTTACGGACATATTCAATCAATCCCTATACCAGTCTGCTGTTCCCACATGCTTCAAGAGGGCCACCATTGTTCCTGTTCCCAAGAAAGCTAAGGTAACTGAGCTAAACGACTACCGCCCCGTAGCATGAAGTGCTTTGAGAGACTAGTCAAGGACCATATCACCTCCACCCTACCTGACACCCTAGACCCACTCCAATTTGCTTACCGCCCAAATAGGTCCACAGACGATGCAATCTCAACCACACTGCACACTGCCCTAACCCATCTGGACAAGAGGAATACCTATGTGAGAATGCTGTTCATCGACTACAGCTCGGCATTCAACACCATAGTACCCTCCAAGCTCGTCATCAAGCTCGAGACCCTGGGTCTCGACCCCGCCCTGTGCAACTGGGTACTGGACTTCCTGACGGGCCGCCCCCAGGTGGTGAGGGTAGGCAACAACATCTCCTCCCCGCTGATCCTCAACACTGGGGCCCCACAAGGGTGCGTTCTGAGCCCTCTCCTGTACTCCCTGTTTACCCACGACTGCGTGGCCAAGCACGCCTCCAACTCAATCATCAAGTTTGCGGACGACACAACAGTGGTAGGCTTGATTACCAACAACGACGAGACGGCCTACAGGGAGGAGGTGAGGGCCCTCGGAGTGTGGTGTCAGGAAAATAACCTCACACTCAACGTCAACAAAACTAAGGAGATGATTGTGGACTTCAGGAAACAGCAGAGGGAACACCCCCCTATCCACATCGATGGAACAGTAGTGGAGAGGGTAGCAAGTTTTAAGTTCCTTGGCATTCACATCACAGACAAACTGAATTGGTCCACTCACACAGACAGCATCGTGAAGAAGGCGCAGCAGCGCCTCTTCAACCTCAGGAGGCTGAAGAAATTCGGCTTGTCACCAAAAGCACTCACAATCTTCTACAGATGCACAATCGAGAGCATCCTGGCGGGCTGTATCACCGCCTGGTATGGCAACTGCACCGCCCTCAACCGTAAGGCTCTCCAGAGGGTAGTGAGGTCTGCACAACGCATCACCGGGGGCAAACTACCTGCCCTCCAGGACACCTACACCACCCGATGCTACAGGAAGGCCATAAAGATCATCAAGGACATCAACCACCCGAGCCACTGCCTGTTCACCCCGCTGTCATCCAGAAGGCGAGGTCAGTACAGGTGCATCAAAGCTGGGACCGAGAGACTGAAAAACAGCTACTATCTCAAGGCCATCAGACTGTTAAACAGCCACCACTAACATTGAGTGGCTGCTGCCAACACACTGGCAATGACACTGACTCAACGCCAGCCACTTTAATAATGGGAATTGATGGGAAATGATGTAAATATATCACTAGCCACTTTAAACAATGCTACCTTATATAATGTTACTTACCCTACATTATTCACCTCATATGCATACGTATATACTGGACTCTATATCATCGACTGCATCCTTATGTAATACATGTATCACTAGCCACTTTAACTATGCCACTTTGTTTACATACTCATCTCATATGTTATACTGTACTCGATATCATCTACTGTATCTTGCCTATGCTGCTCTGTACCATCACTCATTCATATATCCTTATGTACATATTCCTTATCCCCTTACACTGTGTATAAGACAGTAGTTTTTGGGGGGGGAATTGTTAGTTAGATTACTTGTTCGTTATTACTGCATTGTCGGAACTAGAAGCACAAGCATTTCGCTACACTCGCATTAACATCTGCTAACCATGTGTATGTGACAAATAAAATTTGATTTGATTTGATTTGAGCTAGCTGCAATCAGATCAGTGCAGAGAGACAAGCTATCTGCTATCAGGTCAGTGCAGAGAGACAAGCTAGCTGCAATCAGGTCAGTGCAGAGAGACCAGCTAGCTGTAATCAGGTCAGTGCAGAGAGAAAAGCTAACTGCTATCAGGTCAGCGTGGAACAAGTGGGTGGACCGACTTCCCCTGTTTAACAACCCTGGACCCAACGTTATGATATTTGATGGGCAGCTTATAACATTTAGGGGCTGCTGCCTCTTCAGGCAGTACATACCGTCTAGACCTGCAAAATATGGAATCAAGATCTGTGATGCTGCTGCCTGTGATGCTGCTTCAATACACGGAGCAGGCCTATTAATTCCTCTAAGTTTGTTTTCACGGGCGACACGTCCCTAGTGTCCTACGTGCCAAAGAAAGGCAAAATGTGGTACTCATGAGTACGCTGCATAGGGATGGGAGAATCTGTGGCCAGGAACATCAAAAAATAGAAGGGGTGGACAATTTAGACAAGCTGGTGACTGGGTACATCTGCTAAAGAGGTACCCTACAATGCCCACATGTAATATTCTTCAACATCTTGGACATCTCGGCACACAACGAGTTGAACACAGATTGGAGCAGAGAGCCGTCTCCTCTGGAGATTCCCTTTCTAGAGCTGGACAAGGCATTGGTAAGACCTCACATCCAGAGGAGACAGCTCTTTCTAGAGGAGCTGGGCAGGGCGTTGGTAAGACCTCACATTCAGAGGAGACAGCTTTTTCTAGAGGAGCTGGGCAAGGCATTGGTAAGACCTCACATCCAGAGGAGACAGCTCTTTCTAGAGGAGCTGGGCAAGGCATTGGTAAGACCTCTCATCCAGAGGAGACAGCTCTTTCTAGAGGAGCTGGGCAAGGCATTGGTAAGACCTCACATCCAGAGGAGACAGCTCTTTCTAGAGGAGCTGGGCAAGGCATTGGTAAGACCTCACATCCAGAGGAGACAGCTCTTTCTAGAGGAGCTGGGCAAGGCATTGGTAAGACCTCTCATCCAGAGGAGACAGCTCTTTCTAGAGGAGCTGGGCAAGGCATTGGTAAGACCTCACATCCAGAGGAGACAGCTCTTTCTAGAGGAGCTGGGCAAGGCATTGGTAAGACCTCACATCCAGAGGAGACAGCTCTTTCTAGAGGAGCTGGGCAAGGCATTGGTAAGACCTCACATCCAGAGGAGACAGCTCTTTCTAGAGGAGCTGGGCAAGGCATTGGTAAGACCTCAACTCCAGAGGAGATGTCTCTTTCTAGAGGAGCTGGGCAAGGCATTGGTAAGACCTCAAATTCAGAGGAGACAGCTCTTTCTAGAGGAGCTGGGTAAGGCTTTGGTAAGACCTCAAATCCAGAGGAGACAGCTCTTTCTAGAGGAGCTGGGCAAGGCATTGGTAAGACCTCAAATCCAGAGGAGACAGCTCTTTCTAGAGGAGACAGCTCTTTCTAGAGGAGCTGGGCAAGGCATTGGTAAGACCTCAAATCCAGAGGAGACAGCTCTTTCTAGAGGAGCTGGGCAAGGCATTGGTAAGACCTCAAATCCAGAGGAGACAGCTCTTTCTAGAGGAGCTGGGCAAGGCATTGGTAAGACCTCCCATCCAGAGGAGATGTCTCTTTCTAGAGGAGCTGGGCAAGGCATTGGTAAGACCTCCCATCCAGAGGAGATGTCTCTTTCTAGAGGAGCTGGGCAGGGCATTGGTAAGACCTCAAATCCAGAGGAGGCAACATATCCCATGGATCCCAGCTTCTGCAGCCATCGTGAAGAGGATTCAGGAGGAGGATGCTGGTGCCCCATCCCCCCATCCGCCTGATCCACAGAACCAACAACTCCAATACTGGAAGGAAATGTGAGTGATGTTGTTGCATGTGTGTGTCTGACCCTCCTACCTTGGCCTGCTGTAACTATATATGTGAGTGAGATGTTAGTAAAATTCCTGTTTCCATTATTGTAGATTGCAGCCAGTAGCTGCAATCTCCACTCTCTCTACCTGCACCCTCCACTCTCTCTACCTGCACATTAAACTCTCTCTACCTGCACCCTACAGTCTCTCTACCTGCACTATAAACTCTCTCTACCTGCACCCTCCACTCTCTCTACCTGTACCCTACACTCTCTCTACCTGCACCCTACAATCTCTCTACCTGCACCCTAAACTCTCTCTACCTGCACCCTCCACTCTCTCTACCTGCACCCTCCACTCTCTCTACCTGCACCCTACAATCTCTCTACCTGCACCCTAAACTCTCTCTACCTGCACCCTCCACTCTCTCTACCTGCACCCTCCACTCTCTCTACCTGCACCCTCCACTCTCTCTCCCTGCTGTCTGAATCATAGTCCCAATTTGCTCCCTTTTCCAACAAAACCGACTTGTGCGTAACTATGGGGCAACACAGAGATTCAGATTGTTGAACACATCATTTAGCCTACAATGTTTTATTGAAAACATAAATAAAGTTGCCGAATGAGCACTTGTCTATCAAATACATTGTGACATGTGTTGTTTAATTAGCCAGTAGATTTTTGTCATGTTCGCATAGACTTGACATCAGCCACAACATCTCAAAACAAGACATCAAAGGAAATGTTATTGGCCAAATACACAACTTCGTAGATGTTTTTGCAGGTGTTGCAAAATGCTTGTAAGACATGGTTTCAAGAAGAAGATAAAAACTAGCTGACAGGAGCCTCCTCGATACCCCACACGGCAGTTTTTTGACATCTCAACATCACACAACCTTCTGCCCAATTGAAGAGCGTTTTGTCATCTATACGTAGCGCACTACTTTTCACCCGTTCTCATTGTAGGGAATATCCTTTATAGGGAATAGGGTGTCATTTGGGATGCAGGCTTATTGTGGTTTACTAATCCATGCGAACATAGTTACAGACCCAGCTGACTCACTGCATCGTCTCCTCCTCTCTTTTCCCTTGTTCTCCCGTTTCTCTTTTCATTTCGTAGAGCAGCACTTTATTGTTAAGTGCACAGAGAGCTGTTTAAATTGAAGTGGAATGGATCCCTGACACCTGAAGTTTGGGAAAGAGCACAAAGTGGATAGCCAATATGTTTCTATTCAGAGTAGTCTCTGAAAACCTCTTACGACATCATCTAATGTTCCAGAAAGATACACCTGCTAGATTCACATCTCAGACTCTCCTCTCCTCTCCTCTCCTCTCCTCTCCTCTCCTCTCCTCTCCTCTCCTCTCCTCTCCTCTCCTCTCCTCTCCTCTCCTCTCCTCTCCTCTCCTCTCCTCTCCTCTCCTCTCCTCTCCTCTCCTCTCCTCTCCTCTAAGAGAGAATTAGCCTATTTCTTTACACCTATGGCTGTGGCATCTCCTGGCTTCCACACACAGCCTACAAGACACTGATGCAGACCTTTTGAACATCTACATTTTTAAAAGTATAAATCCATGTAATATAGTCTACACCTTCACAATAAATCCATTATTTATTTTAGACAGGTCTAAAGAAACATGATCTGAAGAAAATGTAGTCTATTTCAGAAGAACAGAATAACATACTCTGAGTTGTTCTTATGTTAGGCCCTGATCTGGCTATGCCATATGGCTGTGGGCTACACTAGTTCATTCAGCAGACAAGATTTGCTTGGACTTCAGTGGCAATATTTTATAGTATGAAGAAAACAATTGAACATAGCTGAAAAAAAAAGAAAGATATTTTCTCCAAACGATTTGAGGGAGTCCTCACATGCCATTAATTTGTGTTGCGAGGCTAACAAAGAAATAGGTACTCTTAATTTAGAGTTATTAATGTCACTTTAGTTGTTCTATAAACGTTTAGATTTTTAATACATTGTAAGGCTGCATGATGCGACTAATGATGATTTGGACAAATTAGCTTGCTTTGTTTTTTTTTGCGCATGCTGAACACACTTCATCAGTCTCTCATTCACAATTTGACAAGCACTTAATAATGCATTTCATGGAGGCATCCCCTTTTTGTGGCCGTACCCTAAACAATTCCAGGCCTTTTGCGGCCATGAGCCATTGTGCCCTTCTCCCTGCGCTACTGACCTGATCTTATCCAATTCCGAGGTGCATATTGAAGATATTGGAAGAATTGTCCACATTTACTGATCACCAGCCAACAATATGAGTTTATGAGCTTAACGAACAGCAAAAGCACTATTCCATTCTACTGTGCAACTTACTACTGTAGGTATCCCTTTTCCCTTCCCAGACCATGTGGGAGGGTTCGGTTGTGAGGTGGTTGTGGATTGGTTGTGGATCGATTGTATGGTGGTTCGGTTGTGAGGTGGTTGTGGGTTTGTTGTGATTTGGTTGTGGATTGCTTTTGGGGTTGTCGAGCCTCTTCGCTACAGGAGAGCAGTACACATTGGCCTCCCATCACTGAGGGCGTATTGTTGTTTAACCATTGATATGTTGTAGGGACCATTTTGAGATGGGGGGGGGGGGGTGGTTTCAACCAACTTGATATGGAATTTTAGGATCCCTTTACTTATCCCTTTACTTATCCCTTTACTTATTAAAAAAATGAAATATGGGACAGCTGTTTTTTTTTGTCAAGACACTTGTGTTTTTAACATTATATTATATTATTATATTATAATATTATATTATAATATATTATATATATTATAATATTTAATTGTTGTACTGTGTGTTTATAGTTTTGTTTAATGTTGTGTTAGTGAATGTACGTTGTTGTTTTGTCTGAAACGTTGATCTCCCTGCTGCTATTGGACCAGGTCTGTCTTTGGAAAAGAGATGTTATCTCAATGAGAAAAAACCTGTAAAAAAAATAATTATATATTTATAATTTTTATAGTGTAGACAAACACTGCTGTATAAATAGCCCACATTTTACATGAGGCCACACAAAAAGCCTTAGCTAATGATTAGCAAATGGTTTATAAGGACCTATATTAAACATCTTATGAATTATATTATGAATAATAATTTTTTAAACACATTAAAAAAGTTGTTTACACATATCTTACAAACATTAACAAATGTGGGAATAATGATTAATCAATTATGAATAAACTAATTACCAATTTGTATGAAAACAATTACTACATTTATTACATATTAACGCTAATTACGACCATGATGTCTTTCCTACTTTTTTCAATGCTCTCTCTCTCTCTCTCTCTCTCTCTCTCTCTCTCTCTCTCTCTCTCTCTCTCTCTCTCTCTCCCTCTCTCCCTCTCTCCCTCTCTCTCTCTCTCCCTCTCTCCCTCTCTCTCTCTCTCTCTCTCTCTCCCTCTCTCCCTCTCTCCCTCTCTCTCTCTCTCTCTCTCTCTCTCTCTCTCTCCCTCTCTCCCTCTCTCCCTCTCTCCCTCTCTCTCTCCATCTCCCTCTCTCTCTCTCCCCCCTCTCTCTCTCTCTTTCAATTCAAGGGGCTTTATTAGCATGGGAAACGTATGTTAACATTGCAAAAGCAAGTGAGGTAGATATTATACAAAAGTGAAATAAACAATAAAAATGAACAGTAAACATTACACTTACAAAAGTTCCAAAATAATAAAGGCATTACAAATGTCATATTATATATACATATACAGTTGTGTAACAATGTACAAATGGTTAAAGTATAAAATGAAAAATAAATAAGCATAAAAATGGGTTGTGTTTACAATGGTGTTTGTTCTTCACTGGTTGCCCTTTTCTTGTGGCAACAGGTCACAAATCTTGCTGCTGTGATGGCACACTGTGGTATTTCACCCTGTAGATATGAGAGTTTATCAAAATCGGTCTTGTTTTCGAATTCTTTGTGGATCTGTGTAATCTGAGGAAAATATTTGTCTATAATATGGTCATACATTGGACAGGAGGTTAGGAAGTGCAGCTCAGTTTCCACCTCATTTTGTGGGCAGTGTGCACATAGCCTATCTTCTCTTGAGAGCCATGTCTGCCTACGGCGGCCTTTCTCAATAGCAAGGCTATGCTCACTGAGTCTGTATATTGTCAAAGCTTTCCTTAAGTTTGGGTCGGTCACAGTGGTCAGGAACTCTACCACTGTGTACTCTCTGTTTAGGGCCAAATAGAATTCTAGTTTGCTCAGATTGTTTGTTAATTCTTTCCAATGTGTCAAATAATTATATATATTTTTCTCATGATTTGTTTGGGTCTAATTGTGCTGCTGTCCTCGGGCTTTATGGGGGTATGTTTGTGTTTATGAACAGAGCCCCGGGACCAGCTTGCTCAGGGACTCTTCTCCAGGTTCATCTCTCTGTAGGTGATGGCTTTGTTATGGAAGGTTTGGGAATCGCTTTCTTTTAGGTGGTTGTAGAATTTAACGTCTCTTTTCTGGATTTTGATCATTAGTGGGTATCGGCCTAATTCTGCTCTGCATGGATTATTTGGTGTTCTACGTTGTACCCGGAGGATATTTTTGCAGAATTCTGCATGCAGAGTCTCAATTTGGTGTTTGTCCCATTTTGTGAATTATTGGTTGGTGAGCAGACCCCAGACTTCACAACCTTAAAGGGCAATGGGTTCTATAACTGATTCAAGTATTTTTAGCCAGATCCTAATTAGTATGTTGAATTTTATGATTATTTTGATGGCATAGAATAACCTTCTTGCCTTGTTTCTCAGATCGTTCACAGCTTTGTGGAAGTTTCCTGTGGCGCTGATGTTTAGACCGAAGTATGTATAGTTTTTTTGTGCTGTAGGGCAACGGTGTCTAGATGGAATTTGTATTTGTGGTCCTGGCGACTGGACCTTTTTTGGAACATCATTATTTTGGTCTTAGTGAGATTTACTGTCAGGGCCCAGGTCTAACAGAATCTGTGCAGAATATCTAGGTGCTGTAAGCCCTCCTTGGTTGTGGACCGAAGCACCAGATCATCAGCAAACAGTACACATTTGACTTCAGATTCTAGTAGGGTGTGGCCGGGTGCTGCAGACTGTTCTAGAGCCCTCTCCAATTTGTTAATATATATGTTGAAAAGCGTGGGGCTCAAGCTGCATCCCTGTCTCACCCCACGGCCCTGTGGTAAGAAATGTGTGTGTTTTTTGCCAATTTTAACTGCACACTTGTTGTTTGTGTACATGATTTTATAATGTCGTATGTTTTACCCCCAACACCACTTTCCATGAATTTGTACGGCAAACCCTCATGCCAAAGGCTTTTTTGAAATCAACAAAGCATGAGAAGACTTTGCCTTTGTGTTGGTTTATTTGTTTGTCAATTAGGGTGTGCAGGGTGAATACGTGGTCTGTCATGCAGTAATTGGGTAACGAGTCTGCTGTTTAATGATAATGCAGAGGATTTTTCCAAGGTTGCTGTTGATGATAGTTAATCAGGTCAAATTTGTCTCCAATTTTGTGGATTGGGGTGATCACTTCTTGGTTCAAAATATCGGGGAAGATGCCAGAGCTGAGGATGATGTTAAAGTGTTTTAGTATAGCTCATTGGAATTTGTTGTCTGTATATTTGATAATTTCATTGAGGATGCCATTAACACCACAGGCCTTTTTGGGTTGGAGGGTTTTTATTTTGTCCTGTTCAAGGTAATTGGAGAATCAAATGTGTTCTGGAATCCAGTGGGTTCTGGTCTTTAATAGTTGATTCTAAGATGTGTATTTGATCATGCATATGTTAATGCTGTTTGTTATTTGTTATAGAGTCAAAAAAGATTGGAGAAGTGGTTTATCCACACATCTCCATTTTGGATAGATAATTCTTAGTGTTTGTTTAGTGTTTTCCAATTTTCCCAGAAGTGGTTAGAGTCTATGGATTCTTCAATTACATTGAGCTGATTTCTGACGTGCTGTTCCTTCTTTTTCCGTAGTGTATTTCTGTATTGTTTTAGTGATTCACCATAGTGAAGGCGTAGACTCAGGTTTTCCGAGTCTCTATGTTTTGTTTTTGGGACAGGATTCTCAATTTCTTTTTTAGATTTTTGCATTCTTCATCAAACCATTTGTCATTGTTGTTCATTTTCTTTGGTTTTCTATTTGAGATTTGATAGGGAAGCTGAGAGGTCAAATATACTGTTAAGATTTTCTACTGCCAAATTTACTCCTTCAAAATTACAGTGAAATATTTTGTCCAGGAAGTTGTCTAAAAGGGATTGAATTTGTTGTTGCCTAATTGGTTTTTGGTTGGTTTCCAAACTACATTCATTACATCTAGAGCATTTCCGAATATTCCTCAGTTCCTTTGGCTTTGATGCCTCATGATTGAGTATTGCTCTGTTCACGTAGACTGTGATTGTGTTGTGATCTGATAGGGCTGTCAGTGGGCTGACTGTGAACACTCTGAGAGACTCTGAGTTGAGGTCAGTGATAAAGTAGTGTACAGTACTACTGCCAAGAAATGAGCTATAGGTGTACCTACCATAGGAGTCCCCTCGAAGCCTACCATTGACTATGTACATACCCAGCATGCGACAGAGCTGCAGGAGTTGTGACCCGTTTTTGTTGGTTATGTTGTCATAGTCGTGCCTAGACAAGAGGTCTCTTCACAGTCCCCAAGACCAGACCAGACTATGGGAGACATATAGGGGAGGGAATGCTGTCACCTCCAAGCAGGTGTTTGTCTCTCTCTCTCTGTCTCTCTCTGTCTCTCTTTCTCTGTTTCTCTCTCAGTCTCTCTTTCTATGTCTCTCTCTCTCCATGTATCTCTCTCTCTCTGACTCTGTCTATATCCGACTCTGTCTCGCTCTGACTGTCTTGCTCTCTCTCACTCTCTGTCTGTCTGTCTCTCTCTCTCTCTCTCTGACTCTGTCTATCTCTGACTGTCTCTCTCTGACTGTCTCTCTCTCGCTCTGACTCTGTCTCTCTCTCTCGCTCTCTGTCTGTCTCTCTCTGACTCTGTCTCTCTCTCTCTCGCTCTGACTCTGTCTCTCTCTCTCTCTCTCGCTCTCTGTCTGTCTCTCTCGCTCTGTCTCTCTCGCTCTGTCTCTCCTCTGTTCTTCTGCTGCTTTGGGCAGTCAAAATATGAGCAATAGTGTAAAATGTTGAAACTCTGGGGTCTCTGGCTTCATCCCAAATGACACCCTGTTCCCTATGTAGTGCACTACTTTTGACCAGACTGCACATGGCCCTGATCAAATGTAGTGCACTGTTTGGGACGCATCCTCTGTCTCGCCTTAGCATGACTGATGATTCTGCAGCTAAAATAGAGCATTGTCCCCCACTATCATTTATAATGAAACTGACTGGCTTTGATGGAGGGAAAAGGGCCGGGGGGAGACTGAGGGAGGTGTGGGGAGGGAGGGAGGTGGAGGGACGCAGCTAGAGGGAGGTGTGGAGTGAGTGAGGGAGAGAGAGAAAGAGCCAGCTGGATGGAGATGTGGAGTGAGTGAGGGAGGCCACTAGATGGGGGAAGGAGGGAGGGCGCTAGAGGGAGGGAGGGAGGCCGCTAGAAGGAGGGAGGGCGCTAGAGGGAGGGAGGGAGGCCGCTAAAAGGAGGGAGGGAGGGCGCTAGAGGGAGGGAGGGAGGGAAGCCGCTAGAAGGATGGAGGGAGGGAGGGAGGGAGGGAGGGAGGGAGGGAGGGAGGGAGGGAGGGAGGGAGGGAGGGAGGGAGGGAGGGAGGGAGGGAGGGAGGGAGGGAGGGAGGGAGGGAGCGAGGGCGCTAGAGGGAGGGAGGCCGCTAGAAGGAGGGAGGGAGGGAGGGATGGAGGGATGGAGGGAGGGAGGCCGCTAGAAGGAGGGAGGGAGGGAGGGAGGGAGGGAGGGAGGGAGGGAGGGAGGGAGGGAGGGAGGGAGGGAGGGAGGGAGGGAGGGAGGGAGGGAGGGAGGGAGGGAGGGAGGGAGGGAGGGAGGGAGGGAGGGAAAGAGGGAGAGAGGGTGAAAAGGAGGCAGCTGGAGGGAGGGAGGGAGGGAGGCTTCGAGAGAAGGCTATATCGTTCCATAAAGGCTCAGTGCACTACCTTTGCTCTCTGCAGGTAAAAAGAGTTTGCATAATTTGGTCATTTTAGAGATTTGTTCCAGCATTGTTTCTAAATTTAACTTGTTCAGCCACAGATTCAAATAGCTAGCATGTTTGCCACGTAACCAATGTCTTTATAGCATGTTTGCCTGGTAACCAATGTTTTTATAGCATGTTGGCCTGCTAACCAATTTCTGTTTAGCATGTTGCCCTGTTAACCAATGTCTGTATAGCATGTTGGCCTGGTAACCAATGTCTTTATAGCATGTTGGCCTGGTAACCAATGTCTTTATAGCATGTTGGATTGGTAACCAATGTCTTCATAGCATGTTGGCCTGGTAACCAATGTCTGTATAGCATGTTGGCCTGGTAACCAATGTCTTTATAGCATGTTGGCCTGGTAACCAATGTCTGTATAGCATGTTTGACTGGTAACCAATGTCTGTATAGCATGTTGACCTGGTAACCAATGTCTGTATAGCATGTTGGCCTGGTAACCAATGTCTGTATAGCATGTTTGACTGGTAACCAATGTCTTTGTAGCATGTTGGCCTGGTAACCAATGTCTTTATAGCATGTTGGCCTGGTAACCAATGTCTTTATAGCATGTTGGCCTGGTAACCAATGTCTTTATAGCATGTTGGCCTGGTAACCAATGTCTTTATAGCATGTTGGCCTGGTAACCAATGTCTGTATAGCATGTTGGCCTGGTAACCAATGTCTTTGTAGCATGTTGGCCTGGTAACCAATGTCTTTATAGCATGTTGGCCTGGTAACCAATGTCTTTATAGCATGTTGGCCTGGTAACAAATGTCTTTATAGCATGTTGGCCTGGTAACCAATGTCTGTATAGCATGTTGGCCTGGTAACCAATGTCTTTGTACTGCTGATTTTCGCATATTATACATTGACATGTGTCACAAATGGCACCCTATTATATCGTGCCTACATAGTGCCCCACTTCTGACCAGAGGCCTATGCTTCCTATATCGGGAATAAGGTGCTATTTGGGACTCCTCAGTGTTGTCAAGCTGACTGACTGAAATAGGACAAGCTCGTTGGTCTCTGATGTCAGTCACAGGTACACTGCCAAGTTGTCAACATAACATACTGGGACGAGACAGGGCACTCAGGAAGACAGACTGTAACTACACACACACACACATGCACACACACACACATGCACACACACACACACACACACACACACACACACATACACACACACACACACACACACACACACACACACACACACACACACACACACACACATACACACATACACACACACACATACACACATACACACACATACACACACACACACACACACACACACACACACACACACACACACACACACACACACACACACACACACACAGGTACTCGGCAAGAACAGGAGAAACACAGGAATCCATTTTTCAGGTTCAGACTGTTGGCTGTGTACCAAATGGTTCCCTGTTCCCTCAATAGGGCACAACTTTAGGGCTCATCGGGCCCATAGG
This sequence comes from Oncorhynchus kisutch, assembly GCF_002021735.2. Classification (NCBI taxonomy): domain Eukaryota; kingdom Metazoa; phylum Chordata; class Actinopteri; order Salmoniformes; family Salmonidae; genus Oncorhynchus; species Oncorhynchus kisutch. The sequence continues at coordinate 3,394,637 of NC_034188.2, forward strand.
GCTCTGGTCAGAAGTAGTGCACTATAAAGGAAATAGTGTGCAATTTGTGACTGGAACCCGTACCCGGCTTCAATACAGCTCCTTAATATTTTATTAGGCTGCATCGTGTTTAATGCACAAACCTAGAAATCTGAGCGTTTCCTGCTGCCAGTAAAACAATAACTCAGCCATTTGTGATTACATAGTGACTCGTGTAGTCACTAGCCTTCGCTGTAGCCTCCTGAACAATCCTTTCTACTTCCTTACAGGAACAGCTTTACATGACCAGAGACGGACTGGATCCAGATATCGGCCCGAGCGTTTCTCAAACACCATACCATTCCCCCCCCCCCTTGAGATCCTCATTGTTTGTCTTGTGAAATAGGTTGTTCTGTAAATCCCCAGACTTAGACCGGCCCACTAGGCTAAAGATGGACCAGCCCATCTGCAATAGCCAGAACTGCCCTGCACTGTACTAACTCTGGCTGCTGGGGACTGAAACTTCAGCTGGCAGTGGGAATCACTGATTACCACCAACGATGTATTTAAACCCTGGATTGCTGATGCTATGTATTGGCCAGAGTCACCGGTCGGCCATATTGGTCCTCCACCGTAGGAGCAGTCCTCAATAAAAATGAGTGGAATTCTAAGATATTTCAATGATATGTTTATAGGACAAAGTGACAGTATTTAAGTCTCTTGTTGTTGTTATAGGGGCAGTAACATTAGTCATCTCTAAAATATTTTCATGTATTTTTTCATTTGTTATATTTAGATCAAATATAATTTAAAAGTATGCATTAAGGTGTTTGTAATAGAATAAACGTGGCAAAAACAAATGTAGACATTAATAAATATATTTCTATAGCCCCCCCCCCCTCAAAATTCAAAATCACAATGGTGGGGGAGAGCCAAGATGGAGGCATGGTGACTTTAATACAATGGTGGGGGAGAGCCAAGATGGAGGCATGGTGATTTCAACACAATGGTGGGGGAGAGCCAAGGTGGAGGAATGGTGGCTTCAACAGAATGGTGAGGGAGAGCCAAGATGGAGGCATGGTGGCTTCAACACAATGGTGGGGGAGAGCCAAGGTGGAGGAATGGTGGCTTCAACAGAATGGTGAGGGAGAGCCAAGATGGAGGCATGGTGGCTTCAACACAATGGTAGGGGGGAGCCAAGATGGAGGCATGGTGGCTTCAACAGAATGGTGGGGGAGAGCCAAGATGGTGGCATTGTGGCTTCAACACAGTGCAACCATATCAGTAATTTAGTGTATATATACAATCATTGGTTAGAACAAGGAAATAATGTTGACGAGAAAACCAATTATACTAATTAATGCAATCACAGCACTTGTGCAAATTAGCTGTAATGATGATATGGTGTGTGTGTGTGTGTGTGTGTGTGTGTGTGTGTGTGTGTGTGTGTGTGTGTGTGTGTGTGTGTGTGTGTGTGTGTGTGTGTGTGTGTGTGCGTGTGTGTGTGTGTGTGTGTACCATTCACCAGTAAATCTGTGGTACATGCTTGTATTGAACCCAGGTACCATTGTAATAGATGCTGTGTCATGCCAGATTTATTGAGCCCAGGTACCATTGTAATCGATGCTGTGTCATGCCAGAGCTCTCCTCATGCCTCTTTAAGCCAGACACCATGTATCTTTTAATTCAACAATGGTAAAGCACATTAAGCACTCTAGAGCACGCCAGGCTGTGGTGACGGATACTGTGTGTGTGTGTGTGTGTGTGTGTGTGTGTGTGTGTGTGTGTGTGTTTGTGTTGACAGAGAGCCGCGGTGACAGGAATTTATTAGCCCAGCTTTTAGAAAGGCTCCTGAGTGCAGGTCTTGACTAAAATAATCCTTGTTGGTGAAACAGGATGTTGCCCTCTTTGTGCCGACAGACAGGAAGGACAGGACAGACAGGAAGGACAGGACAGACAGGACAGACCCATTCATTCACCATACGGCAGGCAGCCTAGCAGTTAAGAGTGTTTGGAAAGTAACCGAAAGGTTGCTGGTTCAAATCTCTGAACAGACGAGGTGAAAAAATCTGCGGCTGTGCCCTTGAGCAAGGCACCTTAACCCATTTGCTCTGGATAAGAGCGTCTGCTAAGTGACTCAAATCTACAGGACAGAATAGGTCATCTGAGATAACAGGTCTCTTTAATACTGCTTTGTGTTATCATCTTAGATAACAAGACAGTGAATAGTTTATGCTGTCGTTATCAATTATCATTTGTGTTATCATCTTAGATAACAAGACAGTGAATAGTTTACGCTGTAGTTATCAATTATCTTTTGTGAAAGAGAGAGTTTATTCATTAAATATATTCTCAATATGTTCATGTATACAGTGGGGAGAACAAGTATTTGATACACTGCTGATTTTGCAGGTTTGTATTTTTTTTTAATCATAGGTACACTTCAACTGTGAGAGACGGAATCTAAAACAGAAATCCAGAAAATCACATTGTATGATTTTTAAGTAATTCATTTGCATTTTATTGCATGACATAAGTATTTGATACATCAGAAAAGCAGAACTTTGCAATTACAGAGATCATACATTTCCTGTAGTTCTTGACCAGGTTTGCACACACTGCAGCAGGGATTTTGGCCCACTCCTCCATAAAGACCTTCTCCAGATCCTTCAGGTTTCGGGGCTGTCGCTGGGCAATACGGACTTTTAGCTCCCTCCAAAGATGTTCTATTGGGTTCAGGTCTGGAGACTGGCTAGGCCACTCCAGGAACTTGAGATGCTTCTTACGGAGCCAAACCTTAGTTGCCCTGGTTGTGTGTTTCGGGTCATTTTCATGCTGGAATACCCAGCCACGACCCATCTCCAATACTCTTACTGAGGGAAGGAGGTTGTTGGCCAAGATCTTGCGATACATGGCCCCATCCATCCTCCCCTCAATACGGTGCAGTCGTCCTGTCCCCTTTGCAGAAAAGCATCCCAAAAGAATGATGTTTCCACCTCCATGCTTCACGGTTGGGATGGTGTTCTTGGGGTTGTACTCATCCTTATTCTTCCTCCAAACACGGCGAGTGGAGTTTTGACCAAAAAGCTCTATTTTTGTCTCATCAGACCACATGACCTTCTCCCATTCCTCCTCTGGATCATCCAGATGGTCATTGGCAAACTTCAGACGGGCCTGGACATGCACTGGCTTGAGCAGATGGATCTTGCGTAAGCTGCAGGATTTTAATCCATGACGGCGTAGTGTGTTGCTAATGGTTTTCTTTGAGACTGTGGTCCCAGCCCTCTTCAGGTCATTGACCAGGTCCTGCCGTGTAGTTCTGGGCTGATCCCTCACCTTCCTCATGATCATTGATGCCCCACGAGGTGATATCTTGCATGGAGCCCCAGACTGAGGGTGATTGACCGTCATCTTGAACTTCTTCCATTTTCAACAGTTGTTGCCTTCTCACCAAGCTGCTTGCCTATTGTCCTGTAGCCCAACCCAGCCTTGTGCAGGTCTACAATTTTTTCCCTGATGTCCTTACAACCTCTCTGGTCTTGGTCATTGTGGACAGGTTGGAGTCTGTTTGATTGAGTGTGTGGACAGGTGTCTTTTATACAGGTAACGAGTTCAAACAGGTGCAGTTAATACAGGTAATGAGTGGAGAACAGGAGGGCTTCTTAAAGAAAACCTAACAGGTCTGTGAGAGACGGAATTCTTACTGGTTGGTAGGTGATCAAATACTTATGTCATGCAATAACATTTCAAATTAATTTCTTAAAAATCATACAATGTGATTTTCTGGATTTTTGTTTTAGATTTCGTCTCTCACAGTTGAAGTGTACCTATGATTAAAAAAATTACAGCCCTCTACATGCTTTGTAAGTAGGAAAACCTGCAAATTCGGCAGTGTATCAAATACTTGTTCTCCCCACTGTATTAGGATGTAAAGAAAGTTGATAAATTAATTCACAATACACTCTAATTTGGACGGCAGCTAGCCTAGTGGTTTAGAGTGTTGGGGTAGTAACCGAAAGGTTGCTGATTTGAATTTCTGAGCCGACTACATGAAAGATGTGTTGCTGTGACCTTGAGCAAGGCACCTTAACCCTAGTTGCTCTGGATAAGAGCGTCTGCTAAAAGTTTAAAATAAAAATTTTTTTGTTAAAAAAAGTTACATCTTAAAACACAAGTTTGTTGTCCTTGTTCTACATGTAATCAATTATGTAGAATATAGACTTTTAGAAGCGTTTCATTGTTACATACACCGATGTTGTTTTACAGGGTCAGCCATAGTCGTACAGCGCCCTGGGCAAACTACGGTAAACTGCTCAATGGCACATCGACAGAATACTTTGCCCAGTCGGGTCCGAGATGCAAAACAGCGACCTTTCGGTTACTGGCCCAATGATTGAACTTCTAGACAACCTATAAACTAAAAATGAATAAACTAGGAATGAGCTAATCAAATTGTATTTGTCACATGCGCCGAAAACAACAGGTGTAGACCTTACAGTGAAATGCTTACTTACAAGCCCTTTAACCAACAATGCAGTTTTAAGAAAATACAACAACAAAAAAGTAAGAGATGAAAATAAGAGTGGGGGGGGGGGCAATGCAAATAGTCTGGGTAGCCATTTGATTAGATGTTCAGCAGTCTAATGGCTTGGGGGTAGAAGCTGTTTAGAAACCTCTTGCACCTAGACTTGGCGCTCTGGTTCCGCTTGCCAAGCGGTTGCAGAGAGAACAGTCTATGACTAGGGTGGCTGGAGTCTTTGATAATTTTTAGGGCCTTCCTCTGACACCACCTGGTATAGAGGTCCTGGATGGCAGGAAGCTTGGCCCCAGTGATGTATTGGGCCATAAGCTCTACCCTCTGTAGTGTCTTGCGGTTGGAAGCCGAGCAGTTACAATACCATGCAGTGATGCAGCCAGTCAGGATGCTCTCGATGGTGCAGCTGGAGGGCGAGGGAGAGCGTTGTACACGACCATAGTGTGGTCTACAGCTTATCATGACATACACTACCTCAGGCAACTCAATCTCCAGCGAATGACGTGGATGAGGGCAAGTTCAGGTGTCTGGAGTAAATCCCTCTCATCCGACTGAATAAAGATAAATTATTCATCCAGTTCAAGGTGAGTAATCGCTGATTTGATTTCCAGGGGCTATTTCCGATCATAGGAAAAGGTAACAGCAACATTATGTACAAAATAAGTTACAGAAAATGCGAAAAATCAGACAAAATAGCTCGCGGTTGGTTAAGAGAAACAACAGCCATCCTCTCATGCACCATCTGAAATCACTTATATTAAAACCAACCATCAAGTGCTATTACGAAACCCTGCCCGCCACAGGAGTCACTGGTACACGATAGACCAAGGATATCCCTGCCGGCCAAACTCTCCCCTAACAAGGACGATGCTGGGCCAATTGTGTGTTGCCCAATGGGTCTCCTGGTCGCAGCCGGCTGTGACAGAACCTGGACTCGAACCCAGAATATCTCTCTAGTGGCACAGCTAGCACTCAAATCTAGTACCTTGGACTACTGCATCACTCGGGAGGCTGACAATTGCCAAATTTCAACCCAATTGAAATGGTTTGGGATGAGTTGGACTGCAGAGTGAAGGAAAAGCAGCCAACAAGCTCTCAGCATATGTGGGAACTCCTTCTATACTGTTGGAAAAGCATTCCAGGTGAAGCTGGTTGAGAGAATGCCAAGAAAGTACCACGCTGTATTTGTTTTTATTTTGGATCCCTGCTGCTGCCAAAGCTTCCTGGGGTCCTGCAAAATGAAGGCAGTTATACAACTTGCTGTGATGAAGGCAAAGGGTGGCTACTTTGAAGAATCTCACATATAACATATATTTTGATTTGTTTGAACACTTTTGTGGTTACTACATGATTCCATATGTGTTATTTCATAGTTTTGAGGTCTTCACTATTATTCTACAATGTAGAGAATAGTAAAAATAAAGAAAAACCCATGAATGAGTAGGTGTGTCCAAATTTTTGACGAATAATGTGTATATATATATATATATATATATATACACAGTATTTGTCAAAAAATGTGGATTTATATATATATATTATATTTATATATTTATATATATATATATCTTAAACAAATATCATTTTCCCCTAACCCTACCACCCCTCCCCTAATTGGAGTAAACTAATAAACAGCAACAGCAGGGTTTCTACTTCCAGTTTCAACATATGAACCCAATAACGGCCTCATCTTTCATCTTCAATGCCCTTGCTGATGGTAGGAGGTTTTCACTCAAAATCTCACGATACATGGCCCCATTCATTCTTTCCTTTACACTTATCAGTTGTCCTGGTACCTTTGCAGAAAAACAGCCCCAAAGCATGATGTTTCCACCCCCATGCTTCACAGTAGATATGGAGTTCTTTGGATGCAACTCAGCATTCTTTGTCCGCCAAACACGACGAGTTGAGTTTTTAGTTGCAAAACCTGGACCCGTACAAATCAGCTGGGCTTGACAATCTGGACCCGCTTTTTCTAAAATGATCCGCCGCCCTTGTTGCAACCCCTATTACCAGTCTGTTCAACCTCTCTTTCATATAGTCCGGGATCCCTAAAGATTGGAAAGCTGCCGGGGTCATCCCCCCTTCAAAGGGGATGACACTCTATACCCAAACTGTTACAGACCTATATCCACCTTGCCCTGCCTTTCTAAAGTCTTCGAAAGCCAAGTTAACAAACAGATCACTGAGCATTAGAGAAAGTAGATAGAGAAAGTAGATAGTAGATAGTGGAGGGTAGATAGTAGAAAGTAATAGTAGATAGTAGAAGTGATAGTAGACAGTAGATCGTGATAGTAGATAGTAATAATAGATAGTGGATAGTAGATAGTGATAGTTGATAGTAGATAGTAGATAGTGGAGAGTAGATCGTAGATAGTGATAGTAGATAGTGATAGTAGAAAGTAAGAGTAGATAGTGGATAGTAGATAGTGATAGTAGATAGTGATAGTAGATATTGATTGTTGATAGCAATAATAGATAGTAGATAGTGATAGTAGATGGTGATAGTAGATGGTGATAGTAGATAGTAGATAGTGGTAGTAGATAGTAATAGAAGAGAGTAATAGTGGATAGTGATAGTAGATAGTAGATAGTTGATAGTGATAGTAGATAGTAGATAGTTGATAGTGATAGTAGATAGTAGATAGTTGATAGTGATAGTAGATAGTAGATAGTAGATAGTGATAGTAGATAGTAATAGTATATTGTAATAGTGGATAGTGATAGTAGATAGTTGATAGTATATAGTGATAGCCGGTAGTGATAGTAGATAGTGATAGTAGATGGTGATAGTAGATAGTAGATAGTAGATAGTGGTAGTGATAGCAGATAGTGATAGTGATAGTAGATAGTTGATAGTAGATAGTAATAGAAAAGAGTAATAGTGGATAGTGATAGTAGATAGTAGATAGTAGATAGTAATAGTGGATAGTGATAGTAGATAGTTGATATTAGATAGTGATAGCCGGTAGTGATAGTAGATAGTGATAGTAGATAGTAGATAGTGGTAGTGATAGCAGATAGTGATAGTAGATAGTGATAGTAGATAGTAGATACCGGTAGTGATAGCAGATAGTGATAGTGATAGTAGATAGTTGATAGTAGATAGTGATAGCCGGTAGTGATAGTAGATAGTGATAGTAGATAGTTTAAGGTAGATAGTAATAGTAGATAGTGATAGTATATAGTTGATAGTAGATAGTGATAGTGATAGCGATAGTAGATAGTTGATAGTGATAGTAGATAGTGATAGTAGATAGTTGATAGTAGATAGTGAGATTAGGTCGTGATAGTGATAGTAGATAGTGGATAGCGATAGTGATAGTGATAGTGATAGTGATAGTAGATAGTAGATAGTAAATAGTAGATAGCGATAGTGATAGCAGATAGTAATAGTTGATAGTCGATAGTAGATATCGATAGCGATAGCGATAGCGATAGTGATAGTGATAGTGATAGTAGATAGTAGATAGTAAATAGTAGATAGCGATAGTGATAGCAGATAGTGATAGTAGATAGTTGGTAGTAGATAGCGATAGTAATAGCGATAGCGATAGTGATAGTAGATAGCAGATAGTGATAGTGATAGTAGATAGTTGATAGTAGATAGTGATAGCCGGTAGTGATAGTAGATAGTGATAGTAGATAGTTTAAGGTAGATAGTAATAGTAGATAGTGATAGTATATAGTTGATAGTAGATAGTGATAGTGATAGCGATAGTAGATAGTTGATAGTGATAGTAGATAGTGATAGTAGATAGTTGATAGTAGATAGTGAGATTAGGTAGTGATAGTGATAGTAGATAGTGGATAGCGATAGTGATAGTGATAGTGATAGTAGATAGTAGATAGTAAATAGTAGATAGCGATAGTGATAGCAGATAGTAATAGTTGATAGTCGATAGTAGATAGCGATAGTGATAGCGATAGTGATAGTGATAGTAGATAGTTGATAGTAGATAGTGATAGCCGGTAGTGATAGTAGATAGTGATAGTAGATAGTTTAAGGTAGATAGTAATAGTAGATAGTGATAGTATATAGTTGATAGTAGATAGTGATAGTGATAGCGATAGTAGATAGTTGATAGTGATAGTAGATAATGATAGTAGATAGTTGATAGTAGATAGTGAGATTAGGTAGTGATAGTGATAGTAGATAGTGGATAGCGATAGTGATAGTGATAGTGATAGTAGATAGTAGATAGTAAATAGTAGATAGCGATAGTGATAGCAGATAGTAATAGTTGATAGTCGATAGTAGATAGCGATAGTGATAGCGATAGTGATAGTGATAGTAGATAGTAGATAGTAAATAGTAGATAGCGATAGTGATAGCAGATAGTGATAGTAGATAGTTGGTAGTAGATAGCGATAGTGATAGCGATAGTGATAGTAGATAGTAGATAGTGATTGTGATAGTGATAGTAGATAGTTGATAGTAGATAGTGCCACAAAGTATAAAGTATAAAGGCAGAGTACCACACCACTTTTACCAATACACATCTTCATCCATTGTTTTCTTGTATAAATATAACACCACTCTTACCAATACACAGCTCCATCCATTATTAAAGGAGGACATGGTAAGATTATATTTTTGAACAAGGGATAGGGCCAATGAAGTGTAGTTACGTTGACATGAGGAAAACAACTTCCCACCGATAGCACTTATGAACTCATTAGTTACGTATGGTTTAACACTCAAACACACACACACACACACACACACACACACACACACACACACACACACACACACACACACACACACACACACACACACACACACACACACACACACACACACACACACACACACACACACACACACACACACACACACACACCACAGGAATGTGTCGTAATGGCTGCAGTGGAGTCAGTAGAATTGTATTGAATACATCAGACACATGTGTGTCCATGTGTTTGATGTCGCTCCATTCCAGCCATTATTATGAGCTGTCCTCCCCTTAGCAGCTTCCTCTGACACACACTAACACACACCCACCCACAGTAGGCAGAAGTGCCTCAGGGCAGAGGGAGAAAGTGAGCTGATAGTTACATTGTTAAAAGGTCATTATTTTCTACACACAACCCTGGGAAAGAACCCAAGCAGCTAAATAACACAGGAACAATAACTATTGTTTTAGTGTGCAAATATAGTTAAACTTTGGAAATATGAATATATGGGCTATTATGATGGAAACTAATAAATGTTCAGCATAGACACGTAGGTGACATAGATAACGATAACATCTAGGAAATACCTGACACAGATCAAAACAGAAATTAAAATTTTATTCATTTTCAGACATATGATTTAGACTTTAGGGTTGATTTAATGCGTGTTGAATGGTAAAGGCAATTAACTACAGATGTTAATTTTGTGTTATTAATGGGTTGGGTTTAGTCCCAATTGGCACCCTTTTCCGAATATAGTGCACTTTAGTTCCCAGACATCATCGTTCCTGTCCACCCCTGTAGGGCATCCCAGGGGTTGTGTGCTGGGAGGTGTCCAAAATAACACCCTATTCCCTATATAGTGCACTACTTTTGACTAGACCCCTAATGGGGCCCTGATTAAAAGTAGTGCACTACATAGTGGACAGGGTGCCATTTGAGATACAGACCCTTATCATGATCTAGATGTCCAGACGGAACCACGGCGGTAACCATAGTGACAGGGACAGATAGAGCTAAGTAGGTGCACTTTAAAAGAGGAAGGAACTGTATTGAGTTACACATACCTTTTTATATTTAACCTGTATCCAATATTTAACCTGTATCCAACCAGGTAGGTCAATTAAAGAAGAACTTGTGGAATTTACATGACTAACTGGTGAGTGACTGGTATTCAGATGACTAACTGGAGAGTGACTGGTATTCAGATGACTAACTGGTGAGTGACTGGTATTCAGATGACTAACTGGTGAGTGACTGGTATTCAGATGACTAACTGGTGAGTGACTGGTATTCAGATGACTAACTGGTGAGTGACTGGTATTCAGATGACTAACTGGTAAGTGACTGGTATTCAGATGACTAACTGGTGAGTGACTGGTATTCAGATGACTAACTGGTGAGTGACTGGTATTCAGATGACTAACTGGTGAGTGACTGGTATTCAGATGACTAACTGGTGAGTGACTGGTATTCAGATGACTAACTGGTGAGTGACTGGTATTTACATGACTAACTGGAGAGTGACTGGTATTCAGATGACTAACTGGTGAGTGACTGGTATTCAGATGACTAACTGGTGAGTGACTGGTATTCAGATGACTAACTGGTGAGTGACTGGTATTCAGATGACTAACTGGAGAGTGACTGGTATTCAGATGACTAACTGGTGAGTGACTGGTATTCAGATGACTAACTGGTGAGTGACTGGTATTTACATGACTAACTGGTGAGTGACTGGTATTCAGATGACTAACTGGTGAGTGACTGGTATTCAGATGACTAACTGGTGAGTGACTGGTATTCAGATGACTAACTGGTGAGTGACTGGTATTTACATGACTAACTGGTGAGTGACTGGTATTCAGATGACTAACTGGTGAGTGACTGGTATTCAGATGACTAACTGGTGAGTGACTGGTATTCAGATGACTAACTGGTGAGTGACTGGTATTTACATGACTAACTGGTGAGTGACTGGTATTCAGATGACTAACTGGTGAGTGACTGGTATTCAGATGACTAACTGGTGAGTGACTGGTATTCAGATGACTAACTGGTGAGTGACTGGTATTTACATGACTAACTGGTGAGTGACTGGTATTTACATGACAAACTGGTGAGTGACTGATATTATACATGACTAACTGGTGAGTGACTGGTATTCAGATGACTAACTGGTGATTGTTAAGTGACTGGTATTCAACAAGTACATCACACCTGAGCCACTCGGACCTGAAGAACTGTATCACCCCAGAACCCGGTCAGAGGTAGGCCAATTAAACCGTCTGATTTACAACGAATACCTGAGATGTGTGGCAGGTGCTACAGAGATATAAAAATGACAGTGCAGGTCAGAACACAGCATCGCTGAGACACTCTGACCGGCGGTAGCACCAGCACACCTGGACATATCCTCCTAATCATGTTATGAAGGGGATGAGGGCTGCCTCCATATCCTCAGAAGCACATGGTCCCATAATAACACATTTAAATGGGTTTAAATGGGTTTAAATGTCACAGTAATGAATGGAGAGCGACCACATTCAGCTCTAAATCTGTTTAATAATCCCCTTTCGTGTTGTTTTTACTGTAATTTACATCAAGCCGGTTGCCTGTAAGTCACAGTGAAGAAGGTACATTCTGTTACCGTTTTACTGGCATCCTGTAAGTCACAGTGAAGAAGGTACATTCTGTTACCGTTTTACTGGCATCCTGTAAGTCACAGTGAAGAAGGTACATTCTGTTACCGTTTTACTGGCATCCTGTAAGTCACAGTGAAGAAGGTACATTCTGTTACCGTTTTACTGGCATCCTGTAAGTCACAGTGAAGAAGGTACATTCTGTTACCGTTTTACTGGCATCCTGTAAGTCACAGTGAAGAAGGTATATTCTGTTACCGTTTTACTGGCATCCTGTAAGTCACAGTGAAGAAGGTACATTCTGTTACCGTTTTACTGGCATCCTGTAAGTCACAGTGAAGAAGGTACATTCTGTTACCGTTTTACTGGCATCATGTAAGTCACAGTGAAGAAGGTACATTCTGTTACCGTTTTACTGGCATCCTGTAAGTCACAGTGAAGAAGGTACATTCTGTTACCGTTTTACTGGCATCCTGTAAGTCACAGTGAAGAAGGTACATTCTGTTACCGTTTTACTGGCATCATGTAAGTCACAGTGAAGAAGGTACATTCTGTTACCGTTTTACTGGCATCCTGTAAGTCACAGTGAAGAAGGTACATTCTGTTACCGTTTTACTGGCATCATGTAAGTCACAGTGAAAAAGGTCTATTCTGTTACCGTTTTACTGGCATGCTGTAAGTCACAGTGAAGAAGGTATATTCTGTTACCGTTTTACTGGCATCCTGTAAGTCACAGTGAAGAAGGTATATTCTGTTACCGTTTTACTGGCATCCTGTAAGTCACAGTGAAGAAGGTACATTCTGTTACCGTTTTACTGGCATCCTGTAAGTCACAGTGAAGAAGGTACATTCTGTTACCGTTTTACTGGCATCCTGTAAGTCACAGTGAAGAAGGTACATTCTGTTACCGTTTTACTGGCATCCTGTAAGTCACAGTGAAGAAGGTACATTCTGTTACCGTTTTACTGGCATCCTGTAAGTCACAGTGAAGAAGGTACATTCTGTTACCGTTTTACTGGCATCATGTAAGTCACAGTGAAGAAGGTACATTCTGTTACCGTTTTACTGGCATCATGTAAGTCACAGTGAAGAAGGTACATTCTGTTACCGTTTTACTGGCATCCTGTAAGTCACAGTGAAGAAGGTACATTCTGTTACCGTTTTACTGGCATCATGTAAGTCACAGTGAAGAAGGTACATTCTGTTACCGTTTTACTGGCATCCTGTAAGTCACAGTGAAGAAGGTACATTCTGTTACCGTTTTACTGGCATCATGTAAGTCACAGTGAAGAAGGTATATTCTGTTACCGTTTTACTGGCATCATGTAAGTCACAGTGAAGAAGGTATATTCTGTTACCGTTTTACTGGCATGCTGTAAGTCACAGTGAAGAAGGTATATTCTGCTACCGTTTTACTGGCATCCTGTAAGTCACAGTGAAGAAGGTATATTCTGTTACCGTTTTACTGGCATCCTGTAAGTCACAGTGAAGAAGGTATATTCTGTTACCGTTTTACTGGCATCCTGTAAGTCACAGTGAAGAAAGTATATTCTGTTACCGTTTTACTGGCATCCTGTAAGTCACAGTGAAGAAGGTACATTCTGTTACCGTTTTACTGGCATCCTGTAAGTCACAGTGAAGAAGGTATATTCTGTTACCGTTTTACTGGCATCCTGTAAGTCACAGTGAAGAAGGTACATTCTGTTACCGTTTTACTGGCATCATGTAAGTCACAGTGAAGAAGGTACATTCTGTTACCGTTTTACTGGCATCATGTAAGTCACAGTGAAAGAAGGTACATTCTGTTACCGTTTTACTGGCATCATGTAAGTCACAGTGAAAGAAGGTACATTCTGTTACCGTTTTACTGGCATCATGTAAGTCACAGTGAAGAAGGTATATTCTGTTACCGTTTTACTGGCATCATGTAAGTCACAGTGAAAGAAGGTACATTCTGTTACCGTTTTACTGGCATCATGTAAGTCACAGTGAAAGAAGGTACATTCTGTTACCGTTTTACTGGCATCCTGTAAGTCACAGTGAAGAAGGTACATTCTGTTACCGTTTTACTGGCATCCTGTAAGTCACAGTGAAAGAAGGTACATTCTGTTACCGTTTTACTGGCATCATGTAAGTCACAGTGAAGAAGGTATATTCTGTTACCGTTTTACTGGCATCCTGTAAGTCACAGTGAAAGAAGGTACATTCTGTTACCGTTTTACTGGCATCCTGTAAGTTACTGTAAAACAACAGTATATTACTGTAATATTATTACAGTAATTGTAAAGAACTAATGAACTAATTAATGAATTAATTCATTGAGAGGAGATGGGGTTTTGTATTTGACAGTATTTTACCATACTTGCATGTGATTGGTGGAGGCAGATTGGCTGCTAGGTGATGTGTTTATATGTTACAGTGTATCAATGAAGGCCAGTCCTGAAGACTTTGTTCTTACCACATTTTACATCACTTGCTCTTCCAGAGGCCTTAACAAAGACTTCCAAACTGGTAGTGACAAAAAAGACCAAAGGACATGGCAAATACTGTAAGTTACTGTAAAACAACAGGCATCCTGAGTGGTTCAGCGGTCTAAGACACTGCATCTCAGTTTTAGAGGTGTCACTACAGATACCCTGGTTCAGCGGTCTAAGGCACTGCATCTCAGTGTTAGAGGTGTCACTACAGATACCCTGGTTCAGCGGTCTAAGGCACTGCATCTCAGTGTTAGAGGTGTCACTACAGATACCCTGGTTCAGCGGTCTAAGGCACTGCATCTCAGTGTCAGAGGTGTCACTACAGAATACCCTGGTTCGATTCCAGGCTGTATCACAACCGGTCTTGATTGGGAGTCCCATAGGGCGGCGCACAATGATCTCAGTGTCGTCCAGGTTTGGCCAGGGTAGGCCATCGTTGTAAATAAAAATGTGTTCTTAACTGACTAGCCTAATGAAATAAAAAAAATGCAAAAAACTCAATCATTGTCAGGTCTCGTCACAGTCAGAAACTCAATCATTGTCAGGTCTCGTCACAGTCAGAAACTCAATCATTGTCAGGTCTCGTCACAGTCAGAAACTCAATCATTGTCAGGTCTCGTCACAGTCAGAAACTCAATCATTGTCAGGTCTCGTCACAGTCAGAAACTCAATCATTGTCAGGTCTCGTCACAGTCAGAAACTCAATCATTGTCAGGTCTCGTCACAGTCAGAAACTCAATCATTGTCAGGTCTCGTCACAGTCAGAAACTCAATCATTGTCAGGTCTCGTCACAGTCAGAAACTCAATCATTGTCAGGTCTCGTCACAGTCAGAAACTCAATCATTGTCAGGTCTCGTCACAGTCAGAAACTCAATCATTGTCAGGTCTCGTCACAGTCAGAAACTCAATCATTGTCAGGTCTCGTCACAGTCAGAAACTCAATCATTGTCAGGTCTCGTCACAGTCAGAAACTCAATCATTGTCAGGTCTCGTCACAGTCAGAAACTCAATCATTGTCAGGTCTCGTCACAGTCAGAAACTCAATCATTGTCAGGTCTCGTCACAGTCAGCTGGATATACGTCCTCAGATGAGTCATTAGAGCGCGCCACAGAACATCGTACTGTCTACACTCGGGTTGATGTGTACGTTAAAATTGTTACTTTAAATAGATTCTAATCAGAACTAAAGTTTTGTTGCCGAGGACGACGAGGTTAGCCTTTACGGACTGCAGGTTTGTGTTCTATTTATTTGCGTGGATTCCGCGAGTGCTGACACCTGTCATCGCCGTGGGAAAGACTCATTGTTGTCTTTTCGTAAAACAACCTGGATACTAAGGAGATTCTGAGGGAAATCGACGAGTACCAACAGCTTTACGCTATGGAGCAACAACGTACTCCTTCATGGAAAGATCCGACCAGCTCACAAAATAACTTTAACCCGGCAAAAAAAAGTCAAACAGATTCATCTACAGAGACACGGACGAGGCTAGTGCTCTGGCTGGAATCCATGCAACACTAGAACAGTTGTGTGAGGAGGTAGCAGGGCTGAGGGGGAGTTAGGAGTTCAGCCAGAGTGAAATTCTCACGCTCCAAAGAGAAAACAAGACACTCACAGCCAAGGTAAAAATACACGATTCCAACATGGATTGTCTAAAACAGGGTGATGAAGGAGACGCTACTAGACATACAAAGTTGTAAAAAAATAAATAATCCTGAGCGATCAGAGAATTAATTTGAAAACTTCCTATAGGGACTGTAAACAAGGTGGCTTTCCACCAAGTACACAGACTTGGAGCTCGGAGAGACAAGACCAAGGGTCCCTGACCGATCATCGCAAAATTTGAACACGACCAACAAAAGGAGCTGATCAAAAGCAGGGGAAGGGATCTTAAAGGGACCAAATTCAGTCTCAATGACCAATTTCCAAGGGAGATAATCAAAACGTCGTAAGAGACTGTATCCAGTCCAGAGGCAACAAAGGGAGAAGGGTAACCGTGCCTTTCTCATTATGGACAAACTCCTTATAGATGGACAGCTATTCCCTGACAGCTCCATAACACCGTGGCTGTACTAAATTCTACTGGGACTTCAGGTTATGAAATAAAAGAAGGTATGGGAACTGTAAAAAAAAATACCTGAACATTATGAAGTAGATATAAACACACACACACACACACAGACACACACACACACACACACACATACTCAATTACATGCTCGCTTACACATACGGACTTATACATACACACACACACACCTGATCTCACTCTCTTCTCTCTCTCACTCTCTCTTTCTCTCTTCTCTTCTCTCCCTCTCTATTGTTGAGAACTGTTTTATAATTTAATGTGCTTATTGTTTGTCTTTTGTATGTATTTGTCCACCAGTTTATATATGTTTACAACAAGCAAGGGGACGATATCAGTGTAGGAGCATTGGGGAATAATAACATATTGTATGGAATACATTTGTACTGTAGTGAAGCCGTCTCCAGAGTAATGCAAGATGTCTTTCATGATCATGTAAAACGTCAATTGCAGTGGAAGGGCTGGGATGTGTTTTTCTAATGATGTTAAAGGTAATTATGCTGCAACTATGACGGTGGTACCATATGGATTACAATTATCATGAATATTAAGGCTATACTGAGTGTCTATGTTACACACATAGACACTCAAACATGCAAATTGGCAGAGTTATTTTTAATTTGGACATCACATATTATAGTCACACTTATACAGACATCGTACACACTCTCATTAAATCACATCCATTATCATACACATCAACCTACTCAGATTTACTACCCACATAATATCTTGTCTCCGCGTTCTATCATCTGTGGCTCACAGGCAAAACAAATATTGCTAGAACCTATTTCTTGAATTCTAAATAACAGACATTTGAAAAGCTCTAGTTTTGACCTTCATAATACCTCTGATGGCAGTAACTTTACAAGCACTAATTATGGTTAATTTAGACTGAGAATAGTATCTAAGTATAGCTATAATAAGTCTAGTTATAATTGTAATGGTTTAGCAGATTATAAGAATGAAGATGCGTCTTTACATGTCTACAGGAAACCCACTCTACATCTACATAGATGAAATTGCGTGGGAAAAGACGTTTCTGTCATGGACAAAGGAACTCAAAAGGTGTGATGATATTAATGAACAACTATTTTAATTTGAATGTGCAAATAGTCAGGAATGATTGATCTTTTTGAATATGAAAGTGGATGAAAAATAAATGTCCCTCATTAATCTACATGGTCCAAATCCGGATGATACATCCTTCTTCAAAAACATTTATACCAATTTATTGAACTTACAGGCAACAAATGATCAAATAATTATGGTAGGAGACTATAACACAGTGTTAAGTACCTCAATGGACCTTTAAATGTAATCACTCTACAAACTATCATCACCATGCCCTTAAGGAAATCACAAATATTATGGACACATTAGAAATATGTAGATACAAGGAGACTAAAAAACCCTGAACTAGTGAGATATACGTGGAGGAGACTTAATCAAGCTAGTCGTCTTGACTACTTTCTTGTCTCTTTCTCTCTTGCATCAAAGGTTAAACAAGTTTTGCGATCGGATCATCATCTAATTGGCCTTCACATAACTCTCATAGATTTGATCAAAGTTTACTGGAGGACAACTTATTTTTAACTGAGACAAAATAATTGATAACTGAATTTTTCCAGTATAATATAGTGTAATATAGGTTGAGTAAATCCCATTATTGTTTGGGATACCTTTAAGTGTACCTTCAGAGGTCATTGAATTCAATATTCATCAGTCATAAATAATAAAAAGCTGTTTCTGGCTAAAGAGACAAGACTAACAAGGGAAATCCATGAACTAATAGTACAAGTAGATGGCAATAAAAACGATACTACAGAGATACATAATAAGTTAGAGGGAAAACAAAAATAACTTGAGGATATATTATTCAAGAACGATCTAATGTAAACGAAAAATAAAGCAAACTGGATGGAATCTGGAGAAAAGATTCTGTTTTAGAATCTCTTTTAGAATCTCTTTTAGAATCTCTTTTAGAATCTCTTTTAGAATCTCTTTTAGAATCTCCACTGAATGAAGATATAGATTACGGTATAGAATTATATTATAATTCTTTCCAAATAATAAAAAAAAATGGAAAATTAACAAATGTACAGAAAGATCAGTGCGAAGGCCAAATTACAGAGGAATAACTTTTTAAGTCTTTTTATATCCTATGTAGCCGTTTTTTATTTATTTATAAGCTCCATTGTTAGATTGTTTTAACTACTCATACAAAAATCAATGGTAGTCTGTCAGGTACTCAGCAGGAAGCTCTGATTTCTCTATTGTTAAAACAAGACCCAGATGGCAAATATAAAGACCCAGTTTATCTGAAAAACTGGAGGCCCCTTCAAAGTTGTGATGCAAAAATACTAGCGAAATGCATAGCACTCAGAATTAAAAGGGTTTTACCAGGTGATGTTCGTCCTGATCAGACAGGTTTTTTACATGGACGATACTTTGGAGATAATATACGACAACTACTAGAAATAATTGAACATCATGAAAATCTAAGAAGCCAGGCCTGGTGTAGTGGATCATGAAAAGTTCTTATAATTCTCTTTAAAAAAATAAAATAATAACAGAACAAGTCTCCTTCCTGAGCGGTATGACGGTGCGTGGTCCCATGGTGTTTACAGTTGTTGTACTATTGTTTGTACAGATGAACGTGGTACCTTCAGGCATTTGGAAATTGCTCCCAAGGATGAACCAGACTTGTGGAGGTCTACAATTCTAGAGGTCTGCTGATTTCTTTTGATTTTCCCATGATGTCAAGCAAAGAGGCACTGAGTTTGAAGGTAGGCATTGAAATACATCCACAAATACACCTCCAATTGACTCAAATGATGTCAATTGCCTATCAGAACATCGAAAGCCATGACATCATTTTCTGGAATTTTCCAAGCTGTTTAAAGGCACAGTCAACTTAGTATATGTAAACTTCTGACCCACTGGAATTGTGATACAGTGAATTATAAGTGAAATAATAAGTCTGTAAACAATTGCTGGAAAAATTACTTGTCTCATGCACAAAGTAGATGACTTGCCAAAAGTATAGTTTGTTAACAGTACATTTGTGGAGTGGTTGGAAAAACAAGTTTTAATGACTGCAACCCAAGTGTCTGTAAACTTCAGACTTCACCTGTAAATAACGGCTACTTCTCAGAGTTTTGAATTTTGAGGAGTTGAACAAGGGTGTCCGCTGTCACCATATCTACACGGCCAAAAACAAAGAAATAGAAAACATAGACTTTCCCACCCGAGTCACACCCTGACCTAACCAAACATAGAGAATAATACCCCCCCCCCCCCTGAACCTATAAGGGAGGGTCCATCTCCTCTCGGTGGAGGCACCGGTGTGGGACGCAGACCCCGCTCTGCTTGAGGCTCCCCCACGTCGGTGGCGCCTCTGGTGCAGGTCTCACCGGACTGAGGAGACGTACTGGAAGCCTGGTGTGTGGAGCTGCCACAGGATACAGCAGGCACAGGGTAGAGCAGGCACAGGATATAGCAGGCACCGGATACAGCAGGCACCGGATACAGCAGGCACAGAATATAG
This sequence comes from Oncorhynchus kisutch, assembly GCF_002021735.2. NCBI lineage: Eukaryota > Metazoa > Chordata > Actinopteri > Salmoniformes > Salmonidae > Oncorhynchus > Oncorhynchus kisutch. Next base: position 3,414,563 of record NC_034188.2, read on the forward strand.
CAGGCACCGGATACAGCAGGCACAGAATACAGCAGGCACAGAATACAGCAGGCACAGGATACAGCAGGCACCGGATTCAGTAGGCACCGGATACAGCAGGCACCGGATACAGCAGGCAAAGGATACAGCAGGCAAAGGATACAGCAGGCACCGGATACAGCAGGCACCGGATACAGCAGGCAAAGGATACAGCAGGCACCGGATACAGCAGGCAAAGGATACAGCAGGCACCGGATACAGCAGGCAAAGGATACAGCAGGCACCGGATACAACAGGCACCGGATACAACAGGCACCGGATACAACAGGCACCGGATACAGCAGGCACCGGATACAGCAGGCACCGGATACAGCAGGCACCGGATACAGCAGGCACCGGATACAGCAGGCACCGGATACAACAGGCACCGGATACAGCAGGCACCGGATACAGCAGGCACCGGATACAGCAGGCACCGGATACAGCAGGCACCGGATACAGCAGGCACCGGATACAGCATGCACCGGATACAACAGGCACCGGATACAGCAGGCACCGGATACAACAGGCACCGGATACAGCAGGCACCGGATACAACAGGCACCGGATACAGCAGGCACCGGATACAACAGGCACCGGATACAGCAGGCACCGGATACAACAGGCACCAGATACAGCAGGCACAGGATACAGCAGGCACCGGATACAGCAGGCACCGGATACAGCAGGCACCAGATACAGCAGGCACCGGATACAGCAGGCACCGGATACAGCAGGCACCGGATACAGCAGGCACCGGATACAGCAGGCACCGGATACAGCAGGCACCGGATACAACAGGCACCGGATACAACGGGCACCGGATACAGCAGGCACCGGATACAGCAGGCACCGGATACAGCAGGCACCGGATACAGCAGGCACCGGATACAGCAGGCACCGGATACAGCATGCACAGGTTTTTTTAAATGTTGTTCTTTGCTGTTTACTCTTTTCCTTTTGTCTCTTTAGTCCATCCTCTTGGTTGTTGGTGCATTGGGGTGCATCCTGGGGAATGGAATTCATTTTATTCTGTTGGGGGGGGGGGGGCTGTGGGAGGGGTCTCGAATGGTTGAGGGACAGCTATTGGGGAACTGTGGGGGGGATTTTGGAGGGTTCAGGTTCACGTTTTTTGGCCTGGTGGTAGATCGGTCAACATGCCCTTGAGCAGGGCGTTGACCCTGGATGCTGCTGTGTGTCACTCTGAATGGGAGTCTGTTGGATGACTGGTGTGATGTAGTTGTTGAGCAGCTTCAATGCAAGTATAAAAAAATATGTATATATATATATATACTTGGTGTAATTTATTGTTTAAATCATGTCAAAGTGGTACACATATTATTTGGTTGGTTCCTTCAGACCTTGCTGTTTCTCAATTCTATCACTCAGAATATATTGAAAAAGTTGCCAATCCCACAATGCTGTGCAGTCACAGTAATATGGTGCTTTACTGTTGGGTTTATTGTATAATAGTGTCAAAACAACCAGAAGGTTTTACACTGTACTGTGGTATTACACTCTATAACCTACCTCTCATAACAAGATAGAAGTTATAGGTTGGGGTTATATCCTTCCTGTTTGGCCCTGTCCGGGGGTGTCCTCTTATACGACCATGCTGGTCATTTATGAGCATTTGAACATCTTGGCCATGTTCTGTTATAATCTCCACCCGGCACAGCCAGAAGAGGACTGGCCACCCCACATAGCCTGGTTCCTCTCTAGGTTTCTTCCTAGGTTTTGGCCTTTCTAGGGAGTTTTTCCTAGCCACCGTGCTTCTACACCTGCATTGCTTGCTGTTTGGGGTTTTAGGCTGGGTTTCTGTACAGCACTTTGAGATATCAGCTGATGTACGAAGGGCTATATAATTAAATTTGATTTGATTTGATTTGTACAGTGCATTCGGAAAGTATTCAGGCATCTAAATATTTTTTTTCACGTTACAGCCTTTTTCTAAAATGGATTCTATAGTTTTCTCTCATCAATACACAATACCCCATAATGACAACGCAAAAAACTGTTTTTATTTTATTTTTTATTTCTGCAAATGTATAAAATAAAATAAAACGGAAATATCACCCTTACATAAATATTCAGACCCTTTACTCAGTACTTTGTTGAAGCACATTTGGCAGTGATTACAGCCTCCAGTCTTCTTGGGTATGACGCTACAAGCTTGTCACACCTGTATTTGGGGAGTTTCTCCCATTCTTCTCTGTAGATCCTCTCAAGCTCTGTCAAGAGCGATGGGGAGCGTCTCTGCACAGATTTTTTCAGGTCTCTCCGTAAGTGTTCGATAGGGTCCGGGCTGTGCCAATCAAGGACATTCAGAGACTTGTCCCAAAGCCACTCATGCTTTGTCTTGGCTGTGTGCTTAGGATCATTGGTGAACCTTCGCTTCAGTCTGTCCTGAGTCCTGAGCAGGTTTTCATCAAGGATCTCTGTACTTTGCTCTGTTCATGTTTCCCTGTTCATATTTCCCTTGATCCTGAGATCCCCACAGCATGATGCTGCCACCACCATGCTTCACTGTAGGGATGGTGTGATGCTTAGTATTCAGACCAAAGAGTTCAATCTTGGTTTCATCAGACCAGAGAATCTTGTTTCTTATGGTCTGAGAGTCCTTTGGGTGCCTTTCGGCAAACTCCAAGCACAATGAAATGTTTCTTTAACTGAGGAGTGGCTCTAGGAAGAGTCTGGGTGGTTCCAAATGTCTTCCATCTAAGAGTGATGGAGGCTGCTGTGTTCTCTGGGCTTCAACAACATCCTGTCTCGGAGCTCTATGGACAATTCCTTTCCTACCTCATGGTTTGTTTTTTGTTCAGACATGCACTGTCAACTGTGGGACCTTAAATAGACAGGTGTGTTCCTTTCCAAATCATGTCCAATCAATTGAATTTACCACAGGTGGATTCCAATCAAGTTGTACCAACATCTCAAGGATGATCAATGGAAACCTGAACTCAATGTAGAGTCTCGTAGCAAAGGATCTGAATACTTAAAAATAAATAAAGTAAAATAGTAAATAAAATAGTAAAGTAAATAAGGTATTTCTGTTTTTGTTTTTAGCAAATTTGCAAAAATGTCTAAAAACCTGTTTTCGGTTTGTCATTATGGGGTGTTGTGTGTAGATGGATATGGAGATTATTATTATTTTTTAATCCATTTTAGAACAAGGCTGTAACGTAACACAATGTAGAAAAAGTCAAGGGGTCTGAATACTTTGCGAATCCACTGCATATATATTAGTATATCTAAATGCGACAGTAAGTGTATAGTAACCGGGCTATTATCTATTCGGTAGGGGCAATGCTCTGTTTTATATACACACCAAGGCTGCGTCCCAAAAGGCATCCTATTCCTTATGTAGTGCACTACCCATAGGGCTCTAGTTAAAAGCAGTACACTATATTGGGAATAGGTTGCTATTTGGGCCATAACAGAATAACCCAGTAGGCAGACAGAGAGACAGACAGAATGACAGGTGGACAGTTTTAGCAGGCATATGAGAGTCTATTACTGCCACACCACATCCCTCCCTCCCTCCCTCCCTCCCTCCCTCCCTCCCTCCCTCCCTCCCTCCCTCCCTCCCTCCCTCCCTCCCTCCCTCCCTCCTTCTCCATCCATCCCTCCTCAATAGGTAGCCCTGCCAACCACATGTCACCTATCTGTGAAACTTCTCTATATCTCCAGTTTGTCTAATTATGTTCTTCCCTCCAGCAACCCGCATGCAGTTACCATGGATGGCTTTCCAATTAGCTGGGCTCGGCCAACAGACTGGATGCTCAGAGCATCATTAAAGACCTGCCATAAAGGACTGGAATTCTCTATCGCTGTAGAATTCTCTGCATCATTTTAGAATTCTCAGTAAGTGTGTAACCAGGGAGAAGAAATTGGCATTTCAGTGGTGCTGTAGGTAGGATATCATAAAGCTCAAATACTGACCCGTCTGGACACCGAGCTTCTGAAATCCTAAAATCCCATCCTATTGGATTTTTAGATCTGGACCAGCCCCAACTCAACTCTATCATTCTGTTTCCATCCCATCACCTTGTTCTATCCTGATGTGGCCAGTGGTTGCATCCCAAATGCCACTCTATTGCCTATATCGTGCTCTACTTTTAGGTCAAAGTAGTCTACTATGAAGGGGAGAGAGAACCATCTGGGATACAACCAGGATATTTGAAGATTGTGATTGGAAGGTTGTTTCTGCACCGGATACAATCAATCTGCTTTTTACATTTCCTTTGAGGGGAGGGAGAGAGAGAGAGAGAGAGAGAGAGAGAGAGCGAGAAAGTGAGAGAGCGGGCGAGAGAGAGTGAGAGAGAGAGAGAGAGAGGAGAGAGCGAGACAGAGAGAGACAGAGAGAGAGACAGAGAGACAGAGAGAGAGAGAGACAGAGAGACAGAGAGAGAGACAGAGAGAGAGAGAGACAGAGAGAGAGAGAGAGAGAGAGAGAGAGAGAGAGAGAGAGAGAGAGACAGAGACAGAGACAGAGAGACAGAGAGACAGAGAGAGAGAGAGACAGAGAGAGAGAGAGAGAGAGAGAGAGAGAGAGAGAGAGAGAGAGACAGAGAGAGAGAGAGAGAGAGAGAGAGAGAGACAGAGACAGAGACAGAGACAGAGACAGAGACAGAGACAGAGAGAGAGAGAGAGACAGAGAGACAGAGAGAGAGAGAGAGAGACAGAGAGACAGAGAGACAGAGAGAGAGAGAGACAGAGAGAGAGAGAGAGAGAGAGAGAGAGAGAGAACGAACACTTCTGATTCATTAAGAAAAATAATGAATGTTGTTCCTTTGTCACGTTATAGTTTTATGTCGTTTTTTTTTTATTTCACCTTTATTTAACCAGGTAGGCTAGTTGAGAACACCTTTATTTAACCAGGTAGGCTAGTTGAGAACAAGTTCTCATTTGCAACTGCGACCTGGCCAAGATAAAGCATAGCAGTGTGAGCAGACAACAAAGAGTTACACATGGAGTAAACAATTAACAAGTCAATAACACAGTAGAAACCAAAGGGGGAGTCTATATACAATGTGTGCAAAAGGCATGAGGAGGTAGGCAAATAATTACAATTTTGCAGATTAACACTGGAGTGATCAAATCAAATCAAATCAAATTTATTTATATAGCCCTTCGTACATCAGCTGATATCTCAAAGTGCTGTACAGAAACCCAGCCTAAAACCCCAAACAGCAAGCAATGCAGGTGGAGAAGCACGGTGGCTAGGAAAAACTCCCTAGAAAGGCCAATACCTAGGAAGAAACCTAGAGAGGAACCAGGCTATGTGGGGTGGCCAGTCCTCTTCTGGCTGTGCCGGGTGGAGATTATAACAGAACATGGTCAAGATGTTCAATGTTCATAAATGACCAGCATGGTCGAATAATAATAAGGCAGAACAGTTGAAACTAGAGCAGCAGCACAGTCAGGTGGAAGTTGAAACTGGAGCAGCAGCATGGCCAGGTAGACTGGGGACAGCAAGGAGTCATCATGTCAGGTAGTCCTGGGGCATGGTCCTAGGGCTCAGGTCAGTTGAAACTGGAACAGCAGCATGGCCAGGTGGACTGGGGACAGCAAGGAGTCATCATGTCAGGTAGTCCTGGGGCATGGTCCTAGGGCTCAGGTCCTCCGAGAGAGAGAAAGAAAGAGAGAAGGAGAGAATTAGAGAACGCACACTTAGATTCACACAGGACACCGAATAGGACAGGAGAAGTACTCCAGATATAACAAACTGACCCCAGCCCCCCGACACAAACTACTGCAGCATAAATACTGGAGGCTGAGACAGGAGGGGTCAGGAGACACTGTGGCCCCATCCGAGGACACCCCCGGACAGGGCCAAACAGGAAGGATATAACCCCACCCACTTTGCCAAAGCACAGCCCCCACACCACTAGAGGGATATCTTCAACCACCAACTTACCATCCTGAGACAAGGCTGAGTATAGCCCACAAAGATCTCCGCCACGGCACAACCCAAGGGGGGGGGGGGGGGCGCCAACCCAGACAGGATGACCACAACAGTGAATCAACCCACTCAGGTGACGCACCCCCTCCAGGGACAGCATGAGAGAGCCCCAGCAAGCCAGTGACTCAGCCCCTGTAATAGGGTTAGAGGCAGAGAATCCCAGTGGAAAGAGGGGAACCGGCCAGGCAGAGACAGCAAGGGCGGTTCGTTGCTCCAGAGCCTTTCCGTTCACCTTCCCACTCCTGGGCCAGACTACACTCAATCATATGACCCACTGAAGAGATGAGTCTTCAGTAAAGACTTAAAGGTTGAGACCGAGTTTGCGTCTCTGACATGGGTAGGCAGACCGTTCCATAAAAATGGAGCTCTATAGGAGAAAGCCCTGCCTCCAGCTGTTTGCTTAGAAATTCTAGGGACAATTAGGAGGCCTGCGTCTTGTGACCGTAGCGTACGTATAGGTATGTACGGCAGGACCAAATCAGAGAGATATGTAGGAGCAAGCCCATGTAATGCTTTGTAGGTTAGCAGTAAAACCTTGAAATCAGCCCTTGCTTTGACAGGAAGCCAGTGTAGAGAGGCTAGCACTGGAGTAATATGATCAAATTTTTTGGTTCTAGTCAGGATTCTAGCAGCCGTATTTAGCACTAACTGAAGTTTATTTAGTGCTTTATCCGGGTAGCCGGAAAATAGAGCATTGCAGTAGTCTAACCTAGAAGTGACAAAAGCATGGATTAATTTTTCTGCATCATTTTTGGACAGAAAGTTTCTGATTTTTGCAATGTTACGTAGATGGAAAAAAGCTGTCCTCGAAATGGTCTTGATATGTTCTTCAAAAGAGAGATCAGGGTCCAGAGTAACGCCGAGGTCCTTCACAGTTTTATTTGAGACGACTGTACAACCATTAAGATTAATTGTCAGATTCAACAGAAGATCTCTTTGTTTCTTGGGACCTAGAACAAGCATCTCTGTTTTGTCCGAGTTTAATAGTAGAAAGTTTGCAGCCATCCACTTCCTTATGTCTGAAACACATGCTTCTAGCGAGGGCAATTTTGGGGCTTCACCATGTTTCATTGAAATGTACAGCTGTGTGTCATCCGCATAGCAGTGAAAGTTTACATTATGTTTTCGAATAACATCCCCAAGAGGTAAAATATATAGTGAAAACAATAGTGGTCCTAAAACGGAACCTTGAGGAACACCGAAATTTACAGTTGATTTGTCAGAGGACAAACCATTCACAGAGACAAACTGATATCTTTCCGACAGATAAGATCTAAACCAGGCCAGAACATGTCCGTGTAGACCAATTTGGGTTTCCAATCTCTCCAAAAGAATGTGGTGATCGATGGTATCAAAAGCAGCACTAAGGTCTAGGAGCACGAGGACAGATGCAGAGCCTCGGTCCGATGCCATTAAAATGTCATTTACCACCTTCACAAGTGCCGTCTCAGTGCTATGATGGGGTCTAAAACCAGACTGAAGCATTTCGTATACATTGTTTGTCTTCAGGAAGGCAGTGAGTTGCTGCGCAACAGCCTTCTCTAAAATTTTTGAGAGGAATGGAAGATTCGATATAGGCCGATAGTTTTTTATATTTTCTGGGTCAAGGTTTGGCTTTTTCAAGAGAGGCTTTATTACTGCCACTTTTAGTGAGTTTGGTACACATCCAGTGGATAGAGAGCCGTTTATTATGTTCAACATAGGAGGGCCAAGCACAGGAAGCAGCTCTTTCAGTAGTTTAGTTGGAATAGGGTCCAGTATGCAGCTTGAAGGTTTAGAGGCCATGATTATTTTCATCATTGTGTCAAGAGATATAGTACTAAAACACTTGAGCGTCTCTCTTGATCCTAGGTCCTGGCAGAGTTGTGCAGACTCAGGACAACTGAGGTTTGGAGGAATACGCAGGTTTAAAGAGGAGTCCGTAATTTGCTTTCTAATAATCATAATCTTTTCCTCAAAGAAGTTCATGAATTTATCACTGCTAAAGTGAAAGTCATCCTCTCTTGGGGAATGCTGCTTTTTAGTTAGCTTTGCGACAGTATTAAAAAGGAATTTCGGATTGTTCTTATTTTCCTCAATTAAGTTAGAAAAATAGGATGATCGAGCAGCAGTAAGGGCTCTACGGTACTGCACGGTACCGTCCTTCCAAGCTAGTCGGAAGACTTCCAGTTTGGTGTGGCGCCATTTCCGTTCCAATTTTCTGGAAGCTTATGTACCAGGGAGCTAGTTTCTTATGAGACATTTTTTTTGTTTTTAGGGGTGCAACTGCATCTAGGGTATTGCGCAAGGTTAGATTGAGATCCTCAGTTAGGTGGTTAACTGATTTTTGTCCTCTGGCGTCCTTGGGTAGGCAGAGGGAGTCTGGAAGGGCATCAAGGAATCTTTGTGTTGTCTGTGAATTTATAGCACGACTTTTGATGTTCCTTGGTTGGGGTCTAAGCAGATTATTTGTTGCAATTGCAAACGTAATAAAATGGTGGTCCGATAGTCCAGGATTATGAGGAAAAACATTAAGATCCACCACATTTATTCCATGGGACAAAACTAGGTCCAGCGTATGACTGTGACAGTGAGTGGGTCCAGAGACATGTTGGACAAAACCCACTGAGTCGATGATGGCTCTGAAAGCCTTTTGGAGTGGGTCTGTGGACTTTTCCATGTGAATATTAAAGTCACCAAAGATTAGAATATTATCTGCTATGACTACAAGGTCCGATAGGAATTCAGGGAACTCAGTGAGAAACGCTGTATATGGCCCAGGAGGCCTGTAAACAGTAGCTATAAAAAGTGATTGAGTAGGCTGCATAGATTTCATGACTAGAAGCTCAAAAGACGAAAATGTCATTTTTTTTTGTGTAAATTGAAATTTGCTATCGTAAATGTTAGCAACACCTCCGCCTTTGCGGGATGCACGGGGGATATGGTCACTAGTGTAGCCAGGAGGTGAGGCCTCATTTAAAACAGTAAATTCATCAGGCTTAAGCCATGTTTCAGTCAGGCCAATCACATCAAGATTATGATCAGTGATTAGTTCATTGACTATAATTGCCTTTGAAGTAAGGGATCTAACATTAAGTAGCCCTATTTTGAGATGTGAGGTATCATGATCTCTTTCAGTAATGACAGGAATGGAGGTGGTCTTTATCCTAGTGAGATTGCTAAGGCGAACACCGCCATGTTTAGTTTTGCCCAACCTAGGTCGAGGCACAGACACGGTCTCAATGGTGATAGCTGAGCTGACTACACTGACTGTGCTAATGGCAGACTCCACTATGCTGGCAGGCTGGCTAACAGCCTGCTGCCTGGCCTGCACCCTATTTCATTGTGGAGCTAGAGGAGTTAGAGCCCTGTCTATGTTGGTAGATAAGATGAGAGCACCCCTCCAGCTAGGATGGAGTCCGTCACTCCTCAGCAGGTCAGGCTTGGTCCTGTTTGTGGGTGAGTCCCAGAAAGAGGGCCAATTATCTACAAATTCTAACTTTTGGGAGGGGCAGAAAACAGTTTTCAACCAGCGATTGAGTTGTGAGACTCTGCTGTAGAGCTCATCACTCCCCCTAACTGGGAGGGGGCCAGAGACAATTACTCGATGCCGACACATCTTTCTAGCTGATATGCACGCAGAAGCTATGTTGCGCTTAGTGATTTCTGACTGTTTCATCCTAACATCGTTGGTGCCGACGTGGATAACAATATCTCTATACTCTCTACACTCGCCAGTTTTAGCTTTAGCCAGCACCATCTTCAGATTAGCCTTAACGTCGGTAGCCCTGCCCCCGGGTAAACAGTGTATGATCGCTGGATGATTCGCTTTAAGTCTAATACTGCGGGTAATGGAGTCGCCAATGACTAGAGTTTTCAATTTGTCAGAGCTAATGGTGGGAAGCTTCGGCGTCTCAGACCCCGTAACGGGAGGAGTAGAGACCAGAGAAGAATCGGCCTCTGACTCCGACCCGCTGCTTAATGGGGAAAACCGGTTGAAAGTTTCTGTCGGCTGAATGAGCGACACCGGTTGAGCGTTCCTACAGCATTTCCTTCCAGAAACCGTGAGAAAGTTGTCCGGCTGCGGGGACTGTGCCAGGGGATTTACACTACTATCTGTACTTACTGGTGCCACAGACGCTATTTCATCCTTTCCTACACTGAAATTACCCTTGCCTAACGATTGCGTCTGAAGCTGGGCTTGCAGCACAGCTATCCTCGCCGTAAGCCGAGTACAGCGGCTGCAATTAGAAGTCATCATGTTAATGTTACTACTTAGCTTCGGCTGTTGGAGGTCCTGACGAATCGTGTCCAGATAAAGCGTCCGGAGTGAAAAAGTTGAGGAAAAAATAAATAAATATATGAACGGTAATTAAAAAGTGAAAACCGTAAAGTTGTCAGGTAGCAAAACAGGTTAGCAACAAAACGCACAGCAACTCGAAAACAAGCCTGCAAGTTGTGACCGGAAATGACGTCAGATTGTGTGTATTAGGTAGTCATTGATATTAGGTAGTATTAGGTATTAGGTAGTGATGAATGATCAGATGGTCATGTACAGGTAGAGATATTGGTGTGCAAAAGAGCAGAAAAGTAAATAAATAAAAACAGTATGGGGATGAGGTAGGTGAAAATGGGTGGGCTATTTACCAATAGACTATGTACAGCTGCAGCGATCGGTTAGCTGCTCAGATAGCAAATGTTTGAAGTTGGTGAGGGAGATAAAAGTCTCCAACTTCAGCGATTTTTGCAATTCGTTCCAGTCACAGGCAGCAGAGTACTGGAACGAAAGGCGGCCAAATGAGGTGTTGGCTTTAGGGATGATCAGTGAGATACACCTGCTGGAGCGCATGCTACGGATGGGTGTTGCCATCGTGACCAGTGAACTGAGATAAGGTGGAGCTTTACCTAGCATGGACTTGTAGATGACCTGGAGCCAGTGGGTCTGGCAACGAATATGTAGCGAGGGCCAGCCGACTAGAGCATACAAGTCGCAGTGGTGGGTGGTATAATGTGCTTTTGTGACAAAACGGATGGCACTGTGATAAACTGCATCCAGTTTGCTGAGTAGAGTGTTGGAAGCAATTTTGTAGATGACGTCGCCAAAGTCGAGGATCGGTAGGATAGTCAGTTTTACTAGGGTAAGTTTGGCGGCATGAGTGAAGGAGGCTTTGTTGCGGAATAGAAAGCCGACTCTTGATTTGATTTTCGATTGGAGATGTTTGATATGAGTCTGGAAGGAGAGTTTACAGTCTAGCAGACACCTAGGTACTTATAGATGTCCACATATTCAAGGTCGGAACCATCCAGGGTGGTGATGCTGGTCAGGCGTGCGGGTGCAGGCAGCGAACGGTTGAAAAGCATGCATTTGGTTTTACTAGCGTTTAAGAGCAGTTGGAGGCCACGGAAGGAGTGTTGTATGGCATTGAAGCTCTTTTGGAGGTTAGATAGCACAGTGTCCAAGGACGGGCCAGAAGTATATAGAATGGTGTCGTCTGCGTAGAGGTGGATCAGGGAATCGCCCGCAGCAAGAGCAACATCATTTATATATACAGAGAAAAGAGTCGGCCCGAGAATTGAACCCTGTGGCAACCCCATAGAGACTGCCAGAGGACCGGACAGCATGCCCTCCGATTTGACACATTGAACTCTGTCTGCAAAGTAATTGGTGAACCAGAGTTAATCACTCTGTTATTAAAGTCATCGTTTCCTCTGTCTTTGTTCACCGCCCGGCAGTCAGCATGGCTTTCTGACTACTGTACAAACTAATGGCGTGTCTAAGGACGGTGTGGAGTCGACTGAAGACATTCTGGGCCCCATAAAAAGGAGCTCTGTTCAATGTGTATCATATTCATCTGATGTGGGGCCTGTCTTACCGTTTAACATCTGATGTGGGGCCTGTCTTACCGTTTAACATCTGATGTGGGGCCTGTCTTACCGTTTAACATCTGATGTGGGGCCTGTCTTACCGTTTAACATCTGATGTGGGGCCTGTCTTACCGTTTAACATCTGATGTGGGGCCTGTCTTACCGTTTATCATCTGATGTGGGGCCTGTCTTACCGTTTAACATCTGATGTGGGGCCTGTCTTACTGTTTATCATCTGATGTGGGACCTGTCTTACCATTTATCATCTGATGTGGGGCCTGTCTTATCATTTATCATCTGATTTGGGGCCTGTCTTACTGTTTATCATCTGATGTGGGGCCTGTCTTACTGTTTATCATCTGATGTGGGGCCTGTCTTACCATTTATCATCTGATGTGGGGCCTGTCTTAACATTTATCATTTGATGTGGGGCCTGTCTTATCATTTATCATCTGATTTGGGGCCTGTCTTACCATTTATCATCTGATTTGGGGCCTGTCTTACAGTTTAACATCTGATGTGGGGCCTGTCTTACTGTTTAACATCTGATGTGGGACCTGTCAAAGACCTGTTTAACATCTGATTTGGGACCTGTCAAAGACCTGTTTAACATCTGATTTGGGACCTGTCTTACCATTTAACATCTGATTTGGGGCCTGTCAAAGACCCGTTTATCATCTGATTTGGGACCTGTCTTACCATTTATCATCTGTTTTGGGACCTGTCAAAGACCCGTTTAACATCTTATTTGGGACCTGTCAGAGACCCGTTTAACATCTGATTTGGGACCTGTCAGAGACCCGTTTAACATCTGATTTGGGACCTGTCAGAGACCCGTTTAACATCTGATTTGGGACCTGTCAAAGACCTGTTTAACATCTGATTTGGGACCTGTCAAAGACCTGTTTAACATCTGATTTGGGACCTGTCAAAGACCTGTTTAACATCTGATTTGGGACCTGTCAAAGACCTGTTTAACATCTGATTTGGGACCTGTCAGAGACCCGTTTAACATCTGATTTGGGACCTGTCAGAGACCCGTTTAACATCTGATGTGGGACCTGTCTTACCGTTTAACATCTGATGTGGGACCTGTCAAAGACCCTTTTAACATCTGATTTGGGGCCTGTCAGAGACCCGTTTAACATCTGATTTGGGACCTGTCTTACCGTTTAACATCTGATGTGGGACCTGTCTTACCGTTTAACATCTGATTTGGGACCTGTCAAAGACCTGTTTAACATCTGATTTGGGACCTGTCAAAGACCCGTTTAACATCTGATTTGGGACCTGTCAAAGACCTGTTTAACATCTGATGTGGGGCCTGTCTTACTGTTTAACATCTGATTTGGGACCTGTCAGAGCATTTTTGAATTTTTGATCCACTTTATTACATACGTTTCTTGCCACCAAACATTCAGCCCTTTGAAGACTGAGTTTATTCAATCATGTTTTTAAGGTTATTGCAGCAAGACATATTGTAGTATAAAATCACAAGATATGACTTTAAAAAAATGAAAAATGAATCCAAGACTGAATCTTCGACATCTGCTCTTTGTCACAGGAACTATTGGTTAGTCCTCCTCTAAGTCGATGTACAGTATTAAAACTCCTTGTCACGTTGAAGGAAGTGTTTACCATCAGATTAATACCACAGATAAACACAGACAGACATTTAAACTAATCCTGGTTGAAGAATACGAGCATGTCAGTGGATGGACAGACAGAGAAATCATATATACACACTGCACACACACACACACTGAGCAGCCGCTGTGACGTGCACCCCTGTGACGTGCACCACTGTGACGTGCACCACTATGACGTGCACCACTGTGAGGATGTGGAGAGCTGAAAGAGCAGACAGACACTAAAGGTCACAGGAAACAAAGCAGTAGTCCAAATACTGCACTATGTAGGGAATAGGGTGCCAGCCCTGGTCTAAAGTAGTGAACTATGTAGGGAATAGGGTGCCAGCCCTGGTCTAAAGTAGTGAACTATGTAGGGAATAGGGTGCCAGCCCTGGTCTAAAGTAGTGAACTATGTAGGGAATAGGGTGCCAGCCCTGGTCTAAAGTAGTGAACTATGTAGGGAATAGGGTGCCAGCCCTGGTCTAAAGTAGTGAACTATGTAGGGAATAGGGTGCCAGCCCTGGTCTAAAGTAGTGAACTATGTAGGGAATAGGGTGCCAGCCCTGGTCTAAAGTAGTGCACTATGTAGGGAATAGGGTGCCAGCCCTGGTCTAAAGTAGTGCACTATGTAGGGAATAGGGTGCCAGCCCTGGTCTAAAGTAGTGAACTATGTAGGGAATAGGGTGCCAGCCCTGGTCTAAAGTAGTGAACTATGTAGGGAATAGGGTGCCAGCCCTGGTCTAAAGTAGTGAACTATGTAGGGAATAGGGTGCCAGCCCTGGTCTAAAGTAGTGAACTATGTAGGGAATAGGGTGCCAGCCCTGGTCTAAAGTAGTGAACTATGTAGGGAATAGGGTGCCAGCCCTGGTCTAAAGTAGTGAACTATGTAGGGAATAGGGTGCCAGCCCTGGTCTAAAGTAGTGAACTATGTAGGGAATAGGGTGCCAGCCCTGGTCTAAAGTAGTGAACTATGTAGGGAATAGGGTGCCAGCCCTGGTCTAAAGTAGTGAACTATGTAGGGAATAGGGTGCCAGCCCTGGTCTAAAGTAGTGAACTATGTAGGGAATAGGGTGCCAGCCCTGGTCTAAAGTAGTGAACTATGTAGGGAATAGGGTGCCAGCCCTGGTCTAAAGTAGTGAACTATGTAGGGAATAGGGTGCCAGCCCTGGTCTAAAGTAGTGAACTATGTAGGGAATAGGGTGCCAGCCCTGGTCTAAAGTAGTGAACTATGTAGGGAATAGGGTGCCAGCCCTGGTCTAAAGTAGTGCACTATGTAGGGAATAGGGTGCCAGCCCTGGTCTAAAGTAGTGAACTATGTAGGGAATAGGGTGCCAGCCCTGGTCTAAAGTAGTGAACTATGTAGGGAATAGGGTGCCAGCCCTGGTCTAAAGTAGTGAACTATGTAGGGAATAGGGTGCCAGCCCTGGTCTAAAGTAGTGAACTATGTAGGGAATAGGGTGCCAGCCCTGGTCTAAAGTAGTGAACTATGTAGGGAATAGGGTGCCAGCCCTGGTCTAAAGTAGTGAACTATGTAGGGAATAGGGTGCCAGCCCTGGTCTAAAGTAGTGAACTATGTAGGGAATAGGGTGCCAGCCCTGGTCTAAAGTAGTGAACTATGTAGGGAATAGGGTGCCAGCCCTGGTCTAAAGTAGTGCACTATGTAGGGAATAGGGTGCCAGCCCTGGTCTAAAGTAGTGAACTATGTAGGGAATAGGGTGCCAGCCCTGGTCTAAAGTAGTGAACTATGTAGGGAATAGGGTGCCAGCCCTGGTCTAAAGTAGTGAACTATGTAGGGAATAGGGTGCCAGCCCTGGTCTAAAGTAGTGAACTATGTAGGGAATAGGGTGCCAGCCCTGGTCTAAAGTAGTGAACTATGTAGGGAATAGGGTGCCAGCCCTGGTCTAAAGTAGTGCACTATGTAGGGAATAGGGTGCCAGCCCTGGTCTAAAGTAGTGAACTATGTAGGGAATAGGGTGCCAGCCCTGGTCTAAAGTAGTGAACTATGTAGGGAATAGGGTGCCAGCCCTGGTCTAAAGTAGTGAACTATGTAGGGAATAGGGTGCCAGCCCTGGTCTAAAGTAGTGAACTATGTAGGGAATAGGGTGCCAGCCCTGGTCTAAAGTAGTGAACTATGTAGGGAATAGGGTGCCAGCCCTGGTCTAAAGTAGTGAACTATGTAGGGTATAGGGTGCCAGCCCTGGTCTAAAGTAGTGAACTATGTAGGGAATAGGGTGCCACCCTTGGTCTAAAGTTTTGCACTATTTAGGGAATAGGGTGCCACCCCTGGTCTAAAGTAGTGCACTATTTAGGGATTAGGGTGCCACCCCTGGTCTAAAGTAGTGCACTATTTAGGGAATAGGGTGCCACCCCTGGTCTAAAGTAGTGCACTATTTAGGGAATAGGGTGCCATTTGGGATACATTCTATAATTACACAGCGTCGTCTCACTGACAGGGAGCAGATGGAGAATCAAACAGATTAACATCACAATACAAACATAGACACACACACACACACACAGCCACACACACACACAGCCACACACACACACACACACACACACACACACACACACACACACACACACAGCCACACACACACACAGAGAGAGAGCTCTGTAGGGTGTGTTTGTGAACAGAGCCCCAGGACCAGCTTGCTTAGGGGACTCTTCTCCAGGTTCATCTCTCTGTAGGTGATGGCTTTGTTATGGAAGGTTTGGGAATCGCTTCCTTTTAGGTGGTTGTAGAAATAATGTAGAACTGAACGTCTCTTTTCTGGATTTTGATAATTAGCGGGTATTGGCCTGATTCTACTCTGCAGTATTTGGTGTTTTACATTGTACACTGAGGATATTTCTTAAATCAGAATTCTGCATGCAGAGTTTTTGTCCCATTTGGTGAGTTCTTGTTTGGTGTGCGGACCCCAGACCTCAAAACCGTAAAGGGCAGGTAGCCTAGTGGTTAGAGCGTAGAGATGGCAGGTAGCCTAGTAGTTAGAGTGTAGAGGTGGCAGGTAGCCTAGTGGTTAGAGTGTAGAGGCGGCAGGTAGCCTAGTGGTTAGAGTGTGGAGGAGGCAGGTAGCCTAGTGGTTAGAGTGTAGAGGCGGCAGGTAGCCTAGTGGTTAGAGTGTAGAGGTGGCAGGGTAGCCTAGTGGTTAGAGTGTAGAGGTGGCAGGTAGCCTAGTGGTTAGAGTGTAGAGGCGGCAGGTAGCCTAGTGGTTAGAGTGTTGGGCCATTAATGGAAGGTGGATCGAATCCCTGAGCTGAGAAGGTACACATCTGTTGTTCTGCCACTGAGTAAACAGGTAACCCACTGTTCCCCAGGAGCTGAATATGTTGATGTTGATTAAGGCAGACCTCTCTGATTCAGAAGGGTTTGGATTAAATACGGAAGACACAGTTGGACAACTGAAGATGCATCTCCATTTCCAACGGGTTCTATAACTGATTAAAGTATGTTTTGCCAGATCGTAATTGGTATGTTGAATTTGAGGTTCCTTTTGATGGTATAGAAGGCCAGGTCTCACATCTTTGTTGAAGTTACTGATGTTTTAAGCCGAGGTATGTATAGTTGTTTGTGTGCTGCAGGGCAACGGTGTCTAGATGGAATTTGTATTTGTGGTCCTGGCGACTGGAACTTTTTTTGGAGCACCAATATTTTGGTCTTACAGAGATTTACTGTCAGGGCCCAGGTCTGACACAATCTGTGCAGAAGATCTAGGTGCTGCTGTAGGCCCTCCTTGGTTGGGGACAGAAGCACCAGATCATCAGCAAACAGGAGACATTTGACTTCAGATTCTCTCTCCCTGACCATCCTCCTGCCCTCTCCCACACTCTCTCTGACCATACTCCCTCTCTCCCTCTCTCTGTCCCTCCTCCTGCCCCCTATCTCTGTCCATACTCCCTCTCTCCCTCCTCCTGCCCCCTATCCCTGCCCATACTCCCTCTCTCTGCCTGTCCTCCCTCTCTCCCTCGCTCTCTCTCTCTCTCTGCCTGTCCTCCCACAGCGATCCACTACACTTGAAAGCACAAGAAGATTGGTCACATCTTTCATCCTTTTTTTCTCTCTCCAATTCATAATAGTCCTCTCAGGCAGGTAACTGGGGGATGATAATGGCTTTATTTGTAGTGTTTAGACTTACAACCAAGACATTAAAAGGAAACAGGTCCAGGATTGGAAAAAACAAATGCTCTTCTAAGACTGAGTTATAGTAATTTTAGCATTAAAGGTTAAAATACTACATTTAGAACAAAAGTAATAATGTATCTATCAAGTCTTTGTACCTAAATAAAAGACAACACAATTTATTTACACAATTAACATGTCATTCCGTCAAAAATATTTACACAAGTTGAGAATGATCAAGGTAAAAGACAAGAAGAAGAGACCTGGAGGTATTTAGACATTTAGACAGTGGACCTGGAGATATTTAAGCAGTAGACCTGGAGACATTTAGACATATAGACAGTAGACCTGGAGATATTTAGACATTTAGACAGTAGACCTAGAGATATTTAGACAGTAGACCTAGAGATATTTAGACAGTAGACCAGGAGATATTTAGACAGTAGACCTAGAGATATTTAGACAGTAGACCTGGAGATATTTAGACAGTAGAGCTGGAGATACTTAGACAGTAGACCTGGAGATACTTAGACAGTAGACCTGGAGATATTTAGACAGTAGACCTGGAGATATTTAGACAGTAGACCTGGAGATATTTAGACATTTAGACAGTAGACCTGGAGATATTTAGACATTTAGACAGTAGATCAGGAGATATTTAGACAGTAGACCAGGAGATATTTAGACATATAGACAGTAGACCTGGAGATATTTAGACATATAGACAGTAGACCTGGAGATATTTAGACATTTAGACAGTAGACCAGGAGATATTTAGACAGTAGACCTGGAGGCATTTAGACAGTAGACCTGGAGGTATTTAGACATTTAGACAGTAGACCTGGAGATATTTAGACATTTAGACAGTAGATCAGGAGATATTTAGACATTTAGACAGTAGACCAGGAGATATTTAGACAGTAGACCTTGAGGTATTTAGACATTTAGACAGTAGACCAGGAGATATTTAGACATTTAGACAGTAGACCTAGAGATATTTAGACAGTAGACCAGGAGATATTTAGACATTTAGACAGTAGACCTGGAGATATTTAGACAGTAGACCTGGAGATATTTAGACAGTAGACCAGGAGATATTTAGACATTTAGACAGTAGACCTGGAGATATTTAGACAGTAGACCTGGAGATATTTAGACATTTAGACAGTAGACCTGGAGATATTTAGACAGTAGACCAGGAGATATTTAGACATATAGACAGTAGACCTGGAGATATTTAGACATTTAGACAGTAGATCAGGAGATATTTAGACATTTAGACAGTAGACCAGGAGATATTTAGACAGTAGACCTTGAGGTATTTAGACATTTAGACAGTAGACCTGGAGATATTTAGACATTTAGACAGTAGACCTGGAGGTATTTAGACAGTAGATCAGGAGATATTTAGACATTTAGACAGTAGACCTGGAGATATTTAGACATTTAGACAGTAGACCTGGAGATATTTAGACAGTAGACCTGGAGACATTTAGACATTTAGACAGTAGACCTGGAGGTATTCAGACATTTAGACAGTAGACCAGGAGATATTTAGACATTTAGACAGTAGACCAGGAGATATTTAGACAGTAGACCTGGAGATATTTAGAAATTTTGACAGTAGACCTGGAGATATTTAGACAGTAGACCAGGAGATATTTAGACATATAGACAGTAGACCTGGAGATATTTAGACATTTAGACAGTAGACCTGGAGATATTTAGAAATTTAGACAGTAGATCAGGAGATATTTAGACATTTAGACAGTAGACCAGGAGATATTTAGACAGTAGACCTTGAGGTATTTAGACATTTAGACAGTAGACCAGGAGATATTTAGACATTTAGACAGTAGACCTAGAGATATTTAGACAGTAGACCAGGAGATATTTAGACATTTAGACAGTAGACCTGGAGATATTTAGACAGTAGACCTGGAGATATTTAGACATTTAGACAGTAGACCAGGAGATATTCAGACAGTAGACCAGGAGATATTTAGACAGTAGACCTGGAGGTATTTAGACATTTAGACAGTAGACCTGGAGATATTTAGACATTTAGACAGTAGACCTGGAGGTATTTAGACAGTAGATCAGGAGATATTTAGACATTTAGACAGTAGACCAGGAGATATTTAGACATTTAGACAGTAGACCAGGAGATATTTAGACATTTAGACAGTAGACCTGGAGATATTTAGACATTTTGACAGTAGACCTGTAGATATTTAGACATTTTGACAGTAGACCTGTAGATATTTAGACATTTAGACAGTAGACATGGTGATATTTAGACATATAGACCTGGAGGTATTTAGACAGTAGACCAGGAGATATTTAGACATTTAGACAGTAGACCTGGAGATATTTAGACATTTAGACAGTAGACCTGGAGATATTTAGACATTTAGACCTGGAGGTATTTAGACAGTAGACCTGGAGATATTTAGACATTTAGACAGTAGACCTGGAGATATTTAGACATTTAGACCTGGAGGTATTTAGACAGTAGACCAGGAGATACTTAGACATTTAGACAGTAGACCTGGAGATATTTAGACATATAGACAGTAGACCTGGAGACATTTAGACATATAGACAGTAGACATGGAGACATTTAGACATTTAGACATATAGACAGTAGACCTGGAGACATTGAGACAGCAGACCTGGAGATATTTAGACAGTAGACCTGGAGGTATTTAGACATATAGACAGTAGACCTGTAGATATTTAGACAGTAGACCAGGAGATATTTAGACAGTAGACCTGGAGGTATTTTGACATATAGACAGTAGACCTGGAGGTATTTAGACATATAGACAGTAGACCTGTAGATATTTAGACAGTAGACCAGGAGACATTTAGACATATAAACAGTAGACCTGGAGGTATTTAGACAGTAGACCTGGAGATATTTAGACAGTAGACCTGTAGATATTTAGACATATAGACAGTAGACCTGGAGGTATTTAGACAGTAGACCTGTAGACATTTAGACATTTAGACAGTAGACCTGGAGGCATTTAGACATTTAGACAGTAGACCTGGAGGCATTTAGACAGTAGACCTGGAGGTATTCAGACATTTAGACAGTAGACCTGGAGGTATTCAGACATTTAGACAGTAGACCTGGAGGTATTCAGACATTTAGACAGTAGATCTGGAGATATTTAGACAGTAGATCTGGAGATATTTAGACAGTAGACCTGGAGGTATTTAGACTGTAGACCTGGAGATATTTAGACATTTAGACAGTAGACCTGGAGACATTTAGACATATAGACAGTAGACCTGGAGACATTTAGACATTTAGACAGTAGACCTGGAGACATTTAGACATTTAGACAGTAGACCTGGAGACATTTAGACAGTAGACCTAGAGATATTTAGACAGTAGATCTGGAGATATTTAGACAGTAGACCTGGAGATATTTAGACAGTAGACCTGGAGATATTTAGACATATAGACAGTAGACATTTAGACATTTAGACAGTAGACATTTAGACAGTAGACCTGGAGACATTTAGACATTTAGACAGTAGACCTGGAGGTATTTAGACATAGACAGTAGACCTGGGGACATTTAGACAGTAGACATTTAGACAGTACACCTGGAGACATTTAGACATTTAGACAGTAGACCTGGAGTCATTTAGACATTTAGACCTGGAATTATTTAGACATTTAGACCTGGAGATATTTAGACATTTAGACAGTAGACCTGGAGTCATTTAGACATTTAGACCTGGAAATATTTAGACATTTAGACCTGGAGATATTTAGACATTTAGACAGTAGACCTGGAGGTATTTAGACATTTAGACAGTAGACCAGGAGACATTTAGACATTTAGACAGTAGACCAGGAGACATTTAGACATGTAGACAGTAGACCAGGAGACATTTAGACATTTAGACAGTAGACCAGGAGACATTTAGACATTTAGACCTGGAAATATTTAGACATTTAGACAGTAGACCTGGAGATATTTAGACATTTAGACAGTAGACCTGGAGATATTTAGACATTTAGACAGTAGACCTGGAGACATTTAGACAGTAGACCAGGAGACATTTAGACATTTAGACAGTAGACCTGGAGACATTTAGACATTTAGACAGTAGACCTGGAGACATTTAGACATTTAGACAGTAGACCAGGAGACATTTAGACATTAGACCAGGAGACATTTAGACATTTAGACAGTAGACCAGGAGACATTTAGACATTTAGACAGTAGACCAGGAGACATTTTGACATTTAGACAGTAGACCTGGAGACATTTAGACATTTAGACAGTAGACCAGGAGATATTTAGACATTTAGACAGTAGACCTGGAGACATTTAGACAGTAGACCTGGAGACATTTAGACATTTAGACAGTAGACCAGGAGATATTTAGACATTTAGACAGTAGACCTGGAGACATTTAGACAGTAGACCTGGAGACATTTAGACATTTAGACAGTAGACCAGGAGATATTTAGACAGTAGACCTGGAGACATTTAGACATTTAGACAGTAGACCTGGAGGTATTTAGACATTTAGACAGTAGACCAGGAGACATTTAGACATTTAGACAGTATACCAGGAGACATTTAGACATTTAGACAGTAGACCAGGAGATATTTAGACATTTAGACAGTAGACCAGGAGACATTTAGACATTTAGACAGTAGACCAGGAGACATTTAGACATTTAGACAGTAGACCAGGAGACATTTAGACATTTCGACAGTAGACCAGGAGACATTTAGACATTTAGACAGTAGACCAGGAGACATTTAGACATTTAGACAGTAGACCAGGAGACATTTAGACATTTAGACAGTAGACCAGGAGACATTTAGACATTTAGACAGTAGACCAGGAGACATTTAGACATTTAGACAGTAGACCAGGAGACATTTAGACATTTAGACAGTAGACCTGGAGACATTTAGACATTTAGACAGTAGACCAGGAGATATTTAGACATTTAGACAGTAGACCTGGAGACATTTAGACAGTAGACCAGGAGATATTTAGACAGTAGACCAGGAGACATTTAGACAGTAGACCTGGAGACATTTAGACAGTAGACCAGGAGACATTTAGACATTTAGACAGTAGACCAGGATATATTTAGACAGTAGACCTGGAGACATTTAGACATTTAGACAGTAGACCAGGAGATATTTAGACATTTAGACAGTAGACCAGGAGACATTTAGACATTTAGACAGTAGACCAGGAGACATTTAGACAGTAGACCTGGAGACATTTAGACAGTAGACCAGGAGATATTTAGACATTTAGACAGTAGACCTGGAGACATTTAGACATTTAGACAGTAGACCTGGAGACATTTAGACATTTAGACCCCCCCCCCCCCACACACTTTGAGAACCACCAGTGTTCTTTCTGCTGTTCGTTTAGTAGAGCTCTGTTAACCCTTTACTCAAATTGTTTTTGATTCATAAACGAATGCACTTCTGGTCACCGGCGACCGGCACGGACACATTATCCCAGCTCCACTGATTCCACTATTCAATTTCAACAGAAAGCCTCCAATTTAGCTGTGGAGCACAGGGCTGTGAAACACGGATGTTTTTTGGTCATTGGTTTTGTGAACAGACCATGAAGACATACTCATCATGTACCCTGAGGCAGTAAGAACACACACACACTTGAGCACGCACGCACTGCCTTATGTGTGTGTGTGAGGAAGTGTAAGCACAAGCACACACACACACACACACACAGTTCTGCTCCACAACCCCCCCCCCCCCCCCCCCCCCCCACACCCCCACACACACACAGACACCTGAGGCAGGAAGAAGCCAGCTCAGATCAACTCCAATACCTGTTGACATGGACAAAATATGTGTCAGAAGAACCCTGTCAACAGTCTGAGAGAAGGTCCGAAGGTTCAGTCAGTATTGTAGACAGGATAGATAGGAATGATAACAGAACAGTCTGTTAGGTCCGAAGGTTCAGTCAGTATTGTAGACAGGATAGATAGGAATGATAACAGAACAGTCTGTTAGGTCTGAAGGTTTAGTCAGTATTGTAGACAGGAATGATAACAGAACAGTCTGTTAGGTCTGAAGGTTCAGTCAGTATTGCAGACAGGATAGATAGGAATGATAACAGAACAGTCTGTTAGGTCTGAAGGTTTAGTCAGTATTGTAGACAGGAATGATAACAGAACAGTCTGTTAGGTCTGAAGGTTCAGTCAGTATTGCAGACAGGATAGATAGGAATGATAACAGAACAGTCTGTTAGGTCTGAAGGTTTAGTCAGTATTGTAGACAGGAATGATAACAGAACAGTCTGTTAGGTCTGAAGGTTCAGTCAGTATTGCAGACAGGATAGATAGGAATGGTAACAGAACAGTCTGTTAGAAGGTCTGAAGGTTCAGTCAGTATTGTAGATAGGATAGATAGGAATGATAACAGAACAGTCTGTTAGGTCTGAAGGTTTAGTCAGTATTGTAGACAGGATAGATAGGAATGATAACAGAACAGTCTGTTAGAAGGTCTGAAGGTCTGTTGGACAGTGGCAGCAAAGAACCTCTATCTAAAGGACTGAATCCAGCTCAGCGTAGAGCAGACGACACACAGGATGGAGTGACATCAGGACACACAATATCCTGTGTCAGTCTACGACAGGGGTTCTTCAACTGTCACGGCTGATTTCCTCCTCTTCGTCTGAAGATCGGACCAATACGCAGCGGGGTTCGTGCTCAACATGTTTTAATGAAAGACGAATAAACGTGAACACTACACAACATACAAAAACAACGTGGCAAAATCGAAACAGTCCTCTCTGGTGCAGAGAACACAGAGACAGGAAACAATCACCCACATAGTACCCACAGAATATGGCTGCCTAAATATGGTTCCCAATCAGAGACAACGATAGATAGCTGCCTCTAATTGAGAACCAATCTATGCAACCATAGACATACACTACACCTAGAAAGGAAACAGCCCCATAAACATACAAAAAACCCTAGACAAGACAAAACATATACATCACCCATGTCACACCCTGACCTAACCAAAATAACAAGGAAAACAAAGAATACTAAGGTCAGGGTGTGACACCAACAGGTCGATCGCAAGCTACCAGTAGCTCGCGGTCCACACGTGAGTGTGACCTAATATACCTTCAGACCTAATATACATTCAGACCTAATATACCTTCAGACCTAATATACGATCAGACCTAATATACCTTCAGACCTAATATACCTTCAGACCTAATATACCTTCAGACCTAATATACCTTCAGACCTAATATACCTTCAGACCTAATATACCTTCAGACCTAATATACGATCAGACCTAATATACCTTCAGACCTAATATACCTTCAGACCTAATATACGATCAGACCTAATATACCTTCAGACCTGATATACCTTCAGACCTAATATACCTTCAGACCTGATATACGATCAGACCTAATATACCTTCAGACCTAATATACGATCAGACCTAATATACCTTCAGACCTAATATACCTTCAGACCTAATATACGATCAGACCTAATATACGATCAGACCTAATATACCTTCAGACCTAATATACCTTCAGACCTAATATACGATCAGACCTAATATACCTTCAGACCTGATATACCTTCAGACCTAATATACGATCAGACCTAATATACGATCAGACCTAATATACCTTCAGACCTAATATACCTTCAGACCTAATATACCTTCAGACCTAATATACCTTCAGACCTAATATACCTTCAGACCTGATATACCTTCAGACCTAATATACGATCAGACCTAATATACGATCAGACCTAATATACCTTCAGACCTGATATACCTTCAGACCTAATATACCTTCAGACCTGATATACCTTCAGACCTGATATACCTTCAGACCTAATATACCTTCAGACCTAATATACCTTCAGACCTAATATACCTTCAGACCTAATATACCTTCAGACCTAATATACGATCAGACCTAATATACCTTCAGACCTAATATACCTTCAGACCTAATATACGATCAGACCTAATATACCTTCAGACCTAATATACCTTCAGACCTAATATACCTTCAGACCTAATATACGATCAGACCTAATATACCTTCAGACCTGATATACCTTCAGACCTAATATACGATCAGACCTAATATACGATCAGACCTAATATACCTTCAGACCTAATATACCTTCAGACCTAATATACCTTCAGACCTAATATACCTTCAGACCTAATATACCTTCAGACCTAATATACCTTCAGACCTGATATACCTTCAGACCTAATATACGATCAGACCTAATATACGATCAGACCTAATATACCTTCAGACCTGATATACCTTCAGACCTAATATACCTTCAGACCTAATATACCTTCAGACCTGATATACCTTCAGACCTAATATACCTTCAGACCTAATATACCTTCAGACCTGATATACCTTCAGACCTAATATACCTTCAGACCTAATATACCTTCAGACCTGATATACCTTCAGACCTGATATAAAAGTGTTTATTTGTATGTGTATATGATTGTGTAGTTTAATGTGTTTATTGCATTTTGATTTGTATTGTGGAGCTATACAGGACTCATCTGGAAAAATACACCTTGGTCTCAGCATTGACTCCCTGTCTAAATAAAGACACCATGGTCTCAGCATTGACTCCCTGTCTAAATAAAGACACCTTGGTCTCAGCATTGACTCCCTGTCTAAATTAAGACACCTTGGTCTCAGCATTGACTCCCTGTCTAAATAAAGACACCTTGGTCTCAGCATTGACTCCCTGTCTAAATAAAGACACCTTGGTCTCAGCATTGACTCCCTGTCTAAATAAAGACACCTTGGTCTCAGCAGCACTGACTCCCTGTCTAAATTAAGACACCTTGGTCTCAGCACTGACTCCCTGTCTAAATTAAGACACCTTGGTCTCAGCAGCACTGACTCCCTGTCTAAATAAAGACACCTTGGTCTCAGCATTGACTCCCTGTCTAAATAAAGACACCTTGGTCTCAGCAGCACTGACTCCCTGTCTAAATAAAGACACCTTGGTCTCAGCATTGACTCCCTGTCTAAATAAAGACACCTCGGTCTCAGCATTGACTTCCTGTCTAAATAAAGACACCTTGGTCTCAGCATTGACTCCCTGTCTAAATAAAGACACCTTGGTCTCAGCAGCACTGACTCCCTGTCTAAATAAAGACACCTTGGTCTCAGCATTGACTCCCTGTCTAAATAAAGGCACCCTGGTCTCAGCATTGACTCCCTGTCTAAATAAAGACACCTTGGTCTCAGCATTGACTCCCTGTCTAAATTAAGACACCTTGGTCTCAGCATTGACTCCCTGTCTAAATTAAGACACCTCGGTCTCAGCATTGACTCCCTGTCTAAATTAAGACACCTTGGTCTCAGCATTGACTCCCTGTCTAAATAAAGACACCTTGGTCTCAGCATTGACTCCCTGTCTAAATTAAGACACCTTGGTCTCAGCAGCACTGACTCCCTGTCTAAATAAAGACACCTTGGTCTCAGCATTGACTCCCTGTCTAAATTAAGACACCTTGGTCTCAGCATTGACTCCCTGTCTAAATTAAGACACCTCGGTCTCAGCATTGACTCCCTGTCTAAATTAAGACACCTTGGTCTCAGCATTGACTCCCTGTCTAAATAAAGACACCTTGGTCTCAGCATTGACTCCCTGTCTAAATAAAGACACCTTGGTCTCAGCATTGACTCCCTGTCTAAATTAAGACACCTTGGTCTCAGCAGCACTGACTCCCTGTCTAAATTAAGACACCTTGGTCTCAGCAGCACTGACTCCCTGTCTAAATAAAGACACCTTGGTCTCAGCATTGACTCCCTGTCTAAATAAAGACACCTCGGTCTCAGCATTGACTTCCTGTCTAAATAAAGACACCTTGGTCTCAGCATTGACTCCATGTCTAAATAAAGACACCTTGGTCTCAGCATTGACTCCCTGTCTAAATAAAGACACCTTGGTCTCAGCATTGACTCCCTGTCTAAATAAAGACACCTTGGTCTCAGCATTGACTCCCTGTCTAAATTAAGACACCTTGGTCTCAGCAGCACTGACTCCCTGTCTAAATAAAGACACCTTGGTCTCAGCATTGACTCCCTGTCTAAATTAAGACACCTTGGTCTCAGCATTGACTCCCTGTCTAAATTAAGACACCTTGGTCTCAGCAGCACTGACTCCCTGTCTAAATTAAGACACCTTGGTCTCAGCAGCACTGACTCCCTGTCTAAATAAAGACACCTTGGTCTCAGCATTGACTCCCTGTCTAAATAAAGACACCTCGGTCTCAGCATTGACTTCCTGTCTAAATAAAGACACCTTGGTCTCAGCATTGACTCCCTGTCTAAATAAAGACACCTTGGTCTCAGCAGCACTGACTCCCTGTCTAAATAAAGACACCTTGGTCTCAGCAGCACTGACTCCCTGTCTAAATAAAGGCACCCTGGTCTCAGCATTGACTCCCTGTCTAAATAAAGACACCTTGGTCTCAGCAGCACTGACTCCCTGTCTAAATAAAGACACCTTGGTCTCAGCATTGACTCCCTGTCTAAATAAAGACACCTCTGTCTCAGCATTGACTTCCTGTCTAAATAAAGACACCTTGGTCTAGGCATTGACTCCCTGTCTAAATAAAGACACCTTGGTCTCAGCAGCACTGACTCCCTGTCTAAATAAAGACACCATGGTCTCAGCATTGACTCCCTGTCTAAATAAAGACACCTTGGTCTCAGCAGCACTGACTCCCTGTCTAAATAAAGACACCTTGGTCTCAGCATTGACTCCCTGTCTAAATAAAGACACCTTGGTCTCTGCATTGACTCCCTGTCTAAATAAAGACACCTCGGTCTCAGCATTGACTTCCTGTCTAAATAAAGACACCTTGGTCTCAGCATTGACTCCCTGTCTAAATAAAGACACCTTGGTCTCAGCATTGACTCCCTGTCTAAATAAAGACACCTCGGTCTCAGCATTGACTTCCTGTCTAAATAAAGACACCTTGGTCTCAGCATTGACTCCATGTCTAAATAAAGACACCTTGGTCTCAGCATTGACTCCCTGTCTAAATAAAGACACCTTGGTCTCAGCATTGACTTCCTGTCTAAATAAAGACACCTTGGTCTCAGCATTGACTCCCTGTCTAAATAAAGACACCTTGGTCTCTGCATTGACTCCCTGTCTAAATAAAGACACCTCGGTCTCAGCATTGACTTCCTGTCTAAATAAAGACACCTTGGTCTCAGCATTGACTCCCTGTCTAAATAAAGACACCTCGGTCTCAGCATTGACTCCCTGTCTAAATAAAGACACCTTGGTCTCAGCATTGACTCCCTGTCTAAATAAAGACACCCTGGTCTCAGCATTGATTCTCTGTCTAAATAAAGGCACCCTGGTCTCAGCATTGACTCCCTGTCTAAATAAAGACACCTTGGTCTCTGCATTGACTCCCTGTCTAAATAAAGACACCTCGGTCTCAGCATTGACTTCCTGTCTAAATAAAGACACCTTGGTCTCAGCATTGACTCCCTGTCTAAATAAAGACACCTTGGTCTCAGCATTGACTCCCTGTCTAAATAAAGACACCTTGGTCTCAGCATTGACTCCCTGTCTAAATAAAGACACCCTGGTCTCAGCATTGATTCTCTGTCTAAATAAAGGCACCCTGGTCTCAGCATTGACTCCCTGTCTAAATAAAGACACCTTGGTCTCAGCATTGACTCCCTGTCTAAATAAAGACACCTTGGTCTCAGCATTGACTCTCTGTCTAAATAAAGACACCTTGGTCTCAGCATTGTCTCCCTGTCTAAATAAAGACACCTTGGTCTCAGCATTGACTCCCTGTCTAAATAAAGACACCTTGATCTCAGCAGCACTGACTCCCTGTCTAAATAAAGGCACCTTGGTCTCAGCATTGACTCTCTGTCTAAATAAAGACACCTTGGTCTCAGCATTGACTCCCTGTCTAAATAAAGACACCTTGGTCTCAGCATTGACTCCCTGTCTAAATAAAGACACCTTGGTCTCAGCATTGACTCTCTGTCTAAATAAAGACACCTTGGTCTCAGCATTGACTCCCTGTCTAAATAAAGACACCTTGGTCTCAGCATTGACTCCCTGTCTAAATAAAGACACCTTGGTCTCAGTATTGACTTCCTGTCTAAATAAAGACACCTTGGTCTCAGCATTGACTCCCTGTCTGAATAAAGACACCTTGGTCTCAGCATTGACTCCCTGTCTAAACAAAGACACCCTGGTCTCAGCATTGACTCCCTGTCTAAATAAACATACTGTATAACCCTGTTTAACTCTTCAAATGTCATATTATGTCTATATACAGTGTTGTAACAATGTGCAAATAGTTCAAGTACAAAATAGAAAATAAATAAGCATAAATATGGGTTGTATTTACAATGGTGTTTGTTCTTCACTGGTTGTCCTTTTCTTGTGGCAACAGGTCACAAATCTTGCTGCTGTGATGTAACACTGTGGTATTTCACCCAGTAGATATGAGAGTTTATCAAAATTGGGTTTGTGTTCTTATTCTTTGTAGGTCTGTGTTATCAGAGGGAAATGTGTGTCTCAAATATGGTCATACATTGGGCAGGAGGTTAGGAAGTGCAGCTCAGTTTCCACCTCATTTTGTGGGCAGTGTGCACATAGCCTGTCTTCTCTTGAGAGCCAGGTCTGCCCACGGCAGAGTCTCTTTCAATAGCAAGGCTTTGCTCACTGAGTATGTACATAGTCAAAGCTTTCCTAAAGTTTGGTCAGTCACAGTGGTTAGGTAATCTTTGCCTTTGCCTTTGTTAAGGTTTGTTGGTTTGTCAATTAGGGTGTGCAAGGTGGATACGCGGTCTATCGTATGCTAATTTGGTCAAATTTGGTACAATGTTTTCCCTGAGAAAATGTACGATTCTGCTATTAATAATAATGCAGAGGATTTGAGTCAACAAGGTTGCTGTTGACTCATATAGGTAGTTATTGGGGTCAAATTTGTCCCCACTTTTGTGGATCGGGCTGATCAGTCCTTGGTTCCAAATTTTGTGGAAGATGCCTGAGCTGATGACGATGGTAAAGAGTTTAAGTATAGCTGTCAAGTTCTGACCATAGTTCTTTTGTGTTTTCCTTGTTTTAGTGTTGGTCAGGGTGTGATCTGAGTGGGCATTCTATGTTGTATGTCTAGTTTTCCCATTTATATGTTTGGGCCTGATATGGTTCTCAATCAGAGGCAGGTGTTAGTCATTGTCTCTGATTGGGAACCATATTTAGGTAGCCTGTTTTGTGTTGGGTTTTGTGGGTGGTTGTTTCCTGTCTTCTGTCTTTGTGTCTATGCACCAGATAGGACTGTTTTGGTTTTTCACATTTGTTGTTTTGGTATTTTGTAGTGTTCACATTTCTGGTCTTTATTAAACATGATGAACACTAACCACGCTGTACTTTGGTCCGATCCTTCGTCCACAGAAGAAAGCCGTTACATCCGGAAAGTATTCAGACCCCATGACCTTTTTCACATTTTGTTACAAAACCTTATCCTAAAATCTATTCAAAATAAAAATGCTCATTAATCTACAAACCCCCATCATGACAAAACTGTTTTTTTAGAAATGTTTACGTGTGTATATATATGTTACGGTTTTGACACGATATAATGAGTCACCCCACAGTGTTTTTCATTGTACCCTGATTGTTACGGTTTTCTTCCGTCGAAAGAGAGTCGGACCAAAATGCAGCGTGGTTAATACGATACATGTTTAATGACGAGAATAAACACGAACAATACAAAAACAACAAACGGAACGTGAAAACCTATACAGCCTATCTGGTGACAACTAACACAGAGACAGGAACAATCACCCACAAACACACAGTGAAACCCGGGCTACCTAAATATGGTTCCCAATCAGAGACAACGATAATCACCTGACTCTGATTGAGAACCGCCTCAGGCAGCCATAGACTTTCCTAGACAACCCTACTCAGCCACAATCCCAATACCTACTAAAACCCCAATACAAAAACACACCACAAAATAAACCCATGTCACACCCTGGCCTGACCAAATAAATAAAGAAAACACAAAATACTAAGACCAAGGAGTGACAATATATAAAAAAAACAGAAGTATCACGTTTGCATAAGTATTCAGACAATGTACTCAGAACTCTGTTGAAGCACCTTTGGCAGCCATTATAGCCTTGAGTTGGTAGCTTGGCACATCTGTATTTTGAGAGTTTCTCTCATTCTTCTGGGGCGGCAGGGTAGCCTAGTGGTTAGAGTGTAGAGGTGGCATGTAGCCTAGTGGTTAGAGTGTAGAGGTGGCAGGCATTGAAAATAGGTTCTTAACTTCATATGGCTGGGGGGCAGTATTGAGTAGCTCGGCCTGCTCCTCAGTCTCAGTTGCGAATATATGCATATTAGTATTGGATAGAAAAAACTCTAAAGTTTCTAAAACTGTTTGAATGATGTCTGTGAGTATAAGAGAACTCATATGGCAGGCAAAATCCTGAGGAGAAATCAAAATAGAAAGTGAGAAATCTGAGCTTGGTATGTATTCACCACAGTTCCCAATGACATCCCCTTGAGATATTAATGATGTTGCACTTCCCAGGGGTTCCACTAGATGTCAATCATCTATAGAAATTTGAATGAGACTTCTACTGTGTTGTGGGACTGAATGAGAGCAGAATGTATCAGGTGTCTGGCAGTCAGCCAATTTCTGATCATGCGCATTCCTCATGGTATCCACTTGCGTTCCATTGCTCATCAAGACGCAAAGGAATACTCTGGTTGGAACTTTATTGAAGCTATATGTTAAAAACATCCTAATGATTGATTCTGTACTTAGTTTGAAATGTTTCTTCGACCTGTAATATAACTTTTTGTTATAAGTTTGTATAAGTTTGTATAAGTTTTTGTCCGACGTAACACTGACCAGAATGAGCGTTTGGATATGTATACCAAACGCGCTAACAAAAGGAGGTATTTGGACATAAATAACGGACATTATCGAACAAAACAAACATTTATTGGGATTCCTGGGAGTGCTTTCTGATGATGATCATCAAAGGTAAGGGAATATTTATCATGTAATTTCTTGTTTATGTTGACGGCAACATGGTGGCTATTGTGACTATTTCTTCTATTTCTTCTGAGCGCCGTCTCAGATTATTGCATGGTTTGCTTATTCCGTAAAGTTTTTTTTAAATCAGACACAGCGGTTGCATTAAGGAGAGGTATATCTATAATTCCATGTGTATAACTTGTATTATCATCTACATTTATGATGAGTATTTCTGTTGAATGATGTGGCTATACAAAATCACTGGATGTTTTTGGAACTAGTGAATGTAACGCACCAATGTAAACTCAGATTTTGATAAATATGAACTTTATCAAACAAAACATACATGTATTGTGTAACATGAAGTCCTATGAGTGTCATCTGATGAAGATCATCAAAGGTTAGTGATTCATTTTATTATTATTATTTGTGCTTTTTGTGACTGCTATCTTTGGCTGAAAAAAAGGCTGTGTTTATAATCGTTTGTGTCTGTAAAGTATATTTGAAATCGGACACTGTGGTGGGATTAACAACAAGATAACCTTTAAAATGGTATAAAATATATGTATGTTCGAGGAATTTTAATTATGAGATTTTTGATGTTTTTAATTTGGTGCCCTGCACTTTCACTGGCTGTTGTCATATCATCCCGTTAACGGGATTCAAGCCATAAGAAGTTTTAACTGACTTGTTAAATGAGTGTCATCTGATGAAGATCATCAAAGGTTAGTGATTCATTTTATTATTATTAATGTTTTTTTATTAATAGACCTGCAGATCCTCTCAAGCTCTGTCAGGTTGGATGGGGAGCGTCACTGCACAGCTATTTCCAGGTCTCTCCAGAGATGTTCAAACGGGTTCAAGTCCTGTCTCTGGCTGGGCCACTCAAGGACATTCAGAGACTTGTCCCGAAGCCACTCCTGCATTGTCTTGGATGTGTGCTTATGGTGTGTGCTCTCTCGCCATCTCTGCCTCTTTCTCTCTCTCCCTCTGGTCTCTCTCTACCCCTCTCCCCTTTTCTCCCCCTACCTCCAGAGTGGAGAGAGATGGCGGAAGGGGGAGAGAGGGCGAGAGAGACTGGGGGGAGAAAGAGACTGGAGGGAGGGGGAGAAAGGAGGAGAGGTGGAGAGAGAGAGTGGAGGGAAGGGGAGAAAGGAGGAGAGATGGAGAGAGAGACTGGAGGGAAGGGGAGAATTTTTTATTTTTTTATTTCAACTTTATTTAACCAGGTAGGCTAGTTGAGAACAAGTTCTCATATGCAACTGCGACCTGGCCAAGATAAAGCATAGCAGTGTGAACAGACAACAAAGAGTTACACATGGAGTAAACAATTAACAAGTCTATAACACAGTAGAAAAAAAGGGGAGTCTATATACATTGTGTGCAAAAGGCATGAGGAGGTAGGAGAATAATTACAATTTTGCAGATTAACACTGGAGTGATAAATGATCAGATGGTCATGTACAGGTAGAGATATTGGTGTGCAAAAGAGCAGAAAAGTAAATAAATAAAAACAGTATGGGGATGAGGTAGGTAAAAATGGGTGGGCTATTTACCGATAGACTATATACAGCTGCAGCGATCGGTTAGCTGCTCAGATAGCAGATGTTTGAAGTTGGTGAGGGAGATAAAAGTCTCCAACTTCAGCGATTTTTGCAATTCGTTCCAGGAGTGTTGTATGGCATTGAAGCTCGTTTGGAGGTTAGATAGCACAGTGTCCAAGGACGGGTGTCATTAGGATGTCATTAGGTGTCAATAGGGTGTCATTAGGGCACTAGTGTATATGGAATAGGGTGTATATGGAATAGGGTATCATTAGGATACTAGTGTATATGGAATAGGGTGTATATGGAATAGGGTATCATTAGGATACTAGTGTATGTGGAATAGGGTGCCATTAGGATACTAGTGTATAGGAATAGGGTTTCATTAGGACACTAGTGTATATGGAATAGGGTTTCAATAGGACACTAGTGTATATGGGATAGGGTTTCATTAGGAGACTAGTGTATATGGGATAGGGTGTATGTGGAATAGGGTGTCATTAGGATACTAGTGTATAGGAATAGGGTGTCATTAGGACACTAGTGTATATGGGATAGGGTATGTGGAATAGGGTGTCATTAGGATACTAGTGTATAGGAATAGGGTGTCATTAGGACACTAGTGTATATGGAATAGGGTGTATGTGGAATAGGGTGTCATTAGGATACTAGTGTATAGGAATAGGGTGTCATTAGGACACTAGTGTATATGGGATAGGGTGTATGTGGAATAGGGTGTCATTAGGATACTAGTGTATAGGAATAGGGTGTCATTAGGACACTAGTGTATATGGAATAGGGTGTATAGGAATAGGGTGCCATTAGGATACTAGTGTATATGGGATAGGGTTTCATTAGGACACTAGTGTATATGGGATAGGGTGTATGTGGAATAGGGTGTCATTAGGATACTAGTGTATAGGAATAGGGTGTCATTAGGATGTCATTAGGTGTCAATAGGGTGTCATTAGGACACCAGTGTATATGGAATAGGGTTTCATTAGGACACTAGTGTATATGGAATAGGGTGTCATTAGGACACTAGTGTATATGGGATAGGGTTTCATTAGGACACTAGTGTATATAGAATAGGGTGTCATTAGGACACTAGTGTATATGGAATAGGGTTTCATTAGGACACTAGTGTATATGGAATAGGGTTTCATTAGGACACTAGTGTATATGGAATAGGGTTTCATTAGGACACTAGTGTATATGGAATAGGGTTTCATTAGGACACTAGTGTATAGGAATAGGGTTTCATTAGGACACTAGTGTATATGGAATAGGGTTTCATTAGGACACTAGTGTATATGGAATAGGGTTTCATTAGGACACTAGTGTATATGGAATAGGGTGTCATTAGGACACTAGTGTATATGGAATAGGGTTTCATTAGGACACTAGTGTATATGGAATAGGGTTTCATTAGGACACTAGTGTATATGGAATAGGGTTTCATTAGGACACTAGTGTATATGGAATAGGGTTTCATTAGGACACTAGTGTATATGGAATAGGGTTTCATTAGGACACTAGTGTATAGGAATAGGGTGTCATTAGGACACTAGTGTATATGGAATAGGGTTTCATTAGGATAGGAATATATAGGAATTGCAGAGGTGGGACCATGTCATTGTTTTACAAGTCTCAAGTAAGTCTCAATTCCTCGCACTCAAGTCCCAAGTCAAGACAGGCAAGTTTCAAGTCAAGTTTCGAGTCCTAAACAAGACATAATGTGCTCTTCACCAAATGTAATACCATTTCATATTTTTAACAAGAGTTAGTATTTTACATTTACGCAAATCATGAACGCTTTTCAAAATATATTTATCACTTTACAAATAAACGTTATATATTTCCACGGAAATACATGGGTAGCCTTGAGAAAGACCGCCGTCCCAATAGTGATTGACTATCTAGGATCTCTATGGGGAGTGATCGAGCGATGTAGGCAGAAAGGGTGTGTGTGTGTGTGTGTGTGGTAAGGTTGGGCGATTGTGTACAACCTCTAACCCGGACAACGTTGGGAAAATTTTGCGCCGCCCTATAAGACTCCCAATCATGTCCGGTTGTGTTACAGCCTGGAATCGAACCAGGGTCTGTAGTGATGCCTCTAGCACTGACATGCAATGCCTAAGACCGCTGCGCCACTCGGGATCCCCCTTTCAGGATTAAAGCTCTTGGGTCAATGTATAGAATAAAATCACTTAATTTTAATTTGAAGTTCAATCTTCCATTTTTCATATCTGACACCCTTTTCAGGCAAATGGAAAAATGAGCCTGAACATATGGACCAAGAGGTATTGACGGAATTTGACAGCTAGTTAAATGGCAACACTTGTCCTCCTCATCATCCTCCTCCTCCTCCTTCTTCCTCTTCTCTCTCTCTCTCTTGCTATCTCGCTCTCTCTCCCTAAAAGTTCAGCTGTTGTCCCCAGAGGTGTAGCTGTGTAGCTGTAGACGCCAGCGGTATAGCTGTGTAGCTGTGTAGCTGTAGACCCCAGAGGTGTAGATGTGTAGCTGTAGAACCCAGCAGTATAGCTGTGTGGCTGTATACCCCAGCTGTATAGGTGTGTAGCTGTTGACCCCAGCGGTATAGCTGTGTGGCTGTAGACCCCAGCGGTATAGCTGTGTTGCTGTAGACCCCAGCAGTATAGCTGTGTAGCTGTAGACCCCAGCGGTATAGCTGTGTAGCTGTAGACCCCAGCGGTATAGCCGTGTAGCTGTGTAGCTGTAGAACCCAGCGGTGTAGCGGTATATTTGTGTAGCTGTTGAACCCAGCTGTATCGCTTTGTGGCTGTAGACCCCAGCGGTATAGCTGTGTAGCTGTGTAGCTGTGGACCCCAGCGGTATCGGTGTGTAGCTGTGGACCCCAGCAGTATAGCTGTGCAGCTGTGGACCCCAGCAGTATAGCTGTGTAGCTGTGGACCCCAGCAGTATAGCTGTAGCTGTGGACCCCAGCGGTATAGCTGTGTAGCTGTGAACCCCAGCGGTATAGCTGTGTAGCTGTAGACCCCAGCGGTATCAGTGTGTAGCTGTGGACCCCAGCTGTATAGCTGTGAAGCTGTGGACCCCAGCTGTGTAGCTGTGTAGCTGTGGTCCCCAGCAGTGTAGCTGTGTAGCTGTAGACCCCAGCTGTATAGCTGTGTAGCTGTGGACCCCAGCTGTGTAGCTGTGGACCCCAGCTGTGTAGTAGCTGTGTAGCTGTGGTCCCCAGCTGTATAGCTGTGTAGCTGTAGACCCCAGAGGTGTAGATGTGTAGCTGTAGACCCCAGCTGTGTAGCTGTGGACCTCAGCTGTATAGCTGTGTAGCTGTGGACCCCAGCTGTGTAGCTGTGTAGCTGGGGTCCCCAGCTGTGTAGCTGTGGTCCCCAGCTGTGTAGCTGTATAGATGTGGACCCCAGCTGTGTAGCTGTGTAGCTGTGGTCCCCAGAGGTGTAGATGTGTAGCTGTTGACCCAAGGGGTGTAGCTGTGGACCCAAGGGGTGTAGCTGTGGACCCCAGAGGTGTAGCTGTGGACCCCAGAGGTGTAGCTGTGTAGCTGTGGACCCAAGGGGTGTAGCTGTGGACCCCAGAGGTGTAGCTGTGTAGCTGTGGACCCCAGATGTGTAGCTGTGTAGCTGTGGACCCAAGGGGTGTAGCTGTGTAGCTGTGGACCCAAGGGGTGTAGCTGTGTAGCTGTGGACCCAAGGGGTGTAGCTGTGGACCCCAGAGGTGTAGCTGTGTAGCTGTTGACCCCAGAGGTGTAGCTCTGTAGCTGTGGACCTCAGAGGTGTAGCTGTGTAGCTATGGACCCCAGAGGTGTAGCTGTGTAGCTGTGGACCTCAGAGGTGTAGCTGTGTAGCTGTGGACCTCAGAGGTGTAGCTGTGTAGCTTTGGACCCCAGAGGTGTAGCTGTGTAGCTGTGGACCTCAGAGGTGTAGCTGTGTAGCTGTGGACCCCAGAGGTGTAGCTGTGTAGCTGTGGACCTCAGAGGTGTAGCTGTGTAGCTGTGGACCTCAGAGGTGTAGCTGTGTAGCTTTGGACCCCAGAGGTGTAGCTGTGTAGCTGTGGACCTCAGAGGTGTAGGTGTGTAGCTGTGGACCCAAGGGGTGTAGCTGTGTAGCTGTTGACCCCAGAGGTGTAGCTGTGTAGCTGTGGACCCAAGGGGTGTAGCTGTGTAGCTGTGGACCTCAGAGGTGTAGCTGTGTAGCTGTGGACCCCAGAGGTGTAGCTGTGTAGCTGTGGACCCCAGAGGTGTAGCTGTGTAGCTGTGGACCCCAGAGGTGTAGCTGTGTAGCTGTGGACCCCAGCGAGAGGTTTCGGCTCCCGTCCCAAAGGGCACTACATTTGCTATATAGTGCAATACTTTTTGACCAGGAACCAAAGGGTTAACCCATCAGGTCAAAAGTAGTGGCACTATGTAGAGAATAGTGTGCTGTTTAGGGCTTTTTCCCTTTTCCCTGGCTCTAAAGAGAGGTGGTTTGTTAACTCTTGATACTAGCCATCCCGGATCCGGGATCGTGACTACAGGCTCAAGCTCATTACCATAACGCAAAATGCAAAAAATATTCTTAGAGATATTTAACCTCCACACATTAACAAGTCCAATAGCTCAAATGAAAGATAAACACCTTGTTCATCTACCCAGCAAGTCAGATTTCTAAAATATTTTACGGCGAAAACACACCACATATTTATATTAGTCCACCACCGAAACAAAGACAAGAGGCGGCCATTTTGTCCCAGAAAATATTAAATGATAAAAGCAGGATTAATAAATAAATCATTCACTAACCTTTTGAAAATCTTCATCAGATGACAGTAATAGGACATGTTACACAGTACATTGATGTTTTTTTCAATAATATGCCATTTATATCCATAAATCTCTGTTTACAATGACGACATTTTCAAAAAACGCTACTCAAATGGCCGGAGAAATTATGATAGCTCCGACAGATAACGTCAGATAACAAGCAATACACATGACTAAATATACATGTTCTACATATAGTTAGAAAGATACACTTCTTCTTAATGCAACCGCTGTGTTACATTTATTTTTAACGTTACAGAATTCGTTCACTAGGCTATAATATGAGACGGCGCTCAGATATTAGCTGTATGTCTCCTCTACATTTGGAGTCCACAGAAACCCAAAATGAACCACATACATATTCCCTTACCTTTGATGTTCTTCGATCAGAAGACGTGGAAGGAGTCGTACTTACCCAATACATCGTTTGGTTTCAAGTTGTGTGTCTCTGTATTAGCATATGCCAACAGCTTCAGCTGAAATGACTTCTGGTCCCGCACTCTTGACTTCAAAATTACATATTATATGTCGACTAAACTGGTCAAACTAAGTGCAGAATCGAGCTTTAGGATGTTTTAATCATGTAAAACAAAGATCAGCGCGAACAGACAAACCGACATCAATTGGTGTTTCATGGAAAAAGAGAGAGCTCCAATTCAGACGCGCGCAATAGAGTGCATGTATTTTCGCATGACCCGAACGTTTTAGCCCGCCAAAGGACGAGGGCGCCTGCGATTCTCACAATGAACGCCCCATTTGAAAGCAGACATCGCGCTGAACACATAGAAACTGTTCCCAGATCCGTAGCTGGTTGGGAAGGGTGGGGGCGATGACGTCAAAGTTGTCCTAACTTTTCTGTTGCCAAGAGAGAGTTTGGGAGAATGGCTGCCCTGAGAGTTCTGCTTTACATACAGACATAATTTTAACGGTTTTAGAAACTTTAGAGTGTTTTCTATTCAATAATAATTATTATATGCATATATTAGCAATTTTGGACAAAAAAAGATTCTGTTTACTATGGGCACGCACTTCCTCCAAAGGAGACAGTATTCAGCCCGATCCCTAAGAGGTTGCAACTGCAACCCAACTGCAACAATAGGTTTCTGACCCCGTTCTCAACAGTCATTGGTGATGGGGAGCTGAAATGGGCTGCCGTCACTATATTTCTCTCACTACAGCTGAAATCAGGGACCCCCCCCCCCCCCCCCCTGTGTCTCTCTCACTACAGCTGAAATCAGAGAGAGAGACAAAGGGACAGAGAGAGAGAGAGAGAGAGACAGACAGACAGAGAGAGAGAGAGACAGAGAGAGAGAGAGAGAGAGAGAGAGACAGAGAGAGAGAGAAATTAAAACAATGTACAGAGCAAATGTCAAATTGGCTTTTTACAAAATTACTATACAACAGACCATGTATTTACCCTGCACACCCTAATTGACAAACAAAGAAACTGATGGAAAGTGGTGTTGGGGGTAAAACACACGACATTATAAAACCCATGTACACAAACGACAAGTGTGCGGTTAAAATTGGCAAAAAAAACACATTTCTTCCCACAAGGCCGTGGGGTGAGACAGGGATGCAGCTTAAGCCCCACCCTCTTCAACATATATATCAACGAATTGGCGAGGGCACTAGAACAGTCTGCAGCACCCGGCCTCACCCTACTAGAATCTGAAGTCAAATGTCTACTGTTTGCTGATGATCTGGTGTTCCGGTCCACAACCAAGGAGGGCCTACAGCAGCACCTAGATCTTCTGCACAGATTCTGTCAGACCTGGGCCCTGACAGTAAATCTCAGTAAGACCAAAATAATGGTGTTCCAAAACATGTCCAGTCACCAGGACCACAAATAC
The DNA here is from genome assembly GCF_002021735.2 of Oncorhynchus kisutch. Classification (NCBI taxonomy): domain Eukaryota; kingdom Metazoa; phylum Chordata; class Actinopteri; order Salmoniformes; family Salmonidae; genus Oncorhynchus; species Oncorhynchus kisutch. The sequence continues at coordinate 3,455,452 of NC_034188.2, forward strand.
AAATTCCATCTAGACACCGTTGCCCTGCAGCACACAAAAAAACTATTCATACCTCGCCCTAAACATCAGCGCCACAGGTAACTTCCACAAGGCTGTGAACGATCTGAGAGACAAGGCACAAAGGGCCTTCCATGCCATTAAAAGGAACATCAAATTCAACATACCAATTAGGATCTGCCTAAAAAATACTTGAATCAGTTATAGAACCCATTGCACTTTATGGTTGTGAGGTCTGGGGTCCGCTCAACAACAAATAATTCACAAAATGGGACAAACACCAAATTGAGACTGCATGCATAATTCTGCAAAAATATCCTCCGTGTACAACGTAGACGTAGACACCAAATAATGCATGGAGAGCAGAACTAGGCCGATACCCACTAATTATCCAAATCCAGAAAAGAGCCGTTAAATTGTACAACCACCTAAAAGCTGGTCCTGGGGCTCTGTTCACAAACACAAACACACCCTACAGAGCCCCAGGACAGCAACACAATTAGACCCAACCAAATCATGTGAAAACAAAAAGAAAATTACTTGACAAATTGGAAAGAACTGAGCAAACTAGAATGCTATTTGGCTCTAAACAGAGAGTACACCGTGGCAGAATACCTGACCACTGTGACTGACCCAAACTTAAGGAAAGCTTTGACTATGTACAGACTCAGTGAGCATAGCCTTGCTATTGAGAAAGGCCGCCGTAGGCAGACATGGCTCTCAAGAGAAGACAGGCTATGTGCACACTGACCACACTATGAGGTGGAAACTGAGCTGCACTTCCTAACCTCCTGTCAAATGTATGACCATATTAGAGAGACATATTTCCCTCAGATTATACAGATCAAAAGAATTATCTACTGGGTGAAATACCACAGTGTGCCATCACAACAGAGTTATTTCCCATATCTACTGGGTGAAATACCACAGTGTGCCATCACAACAGAGTTATTTCCCATATCTACTGGGTGAAATACCACAGTGTGCCATCACAACAGAGTTATTTCCCATATCTACTGGGTGAAATACCACAGTGTGCCATCACAACAGAGTTATTTCCCATATCTACTGGGTGAAATACCACAGTGTGCCATCACAACAGCGTTATTTCCCATATCTACTGGGTGAAATATCACAGTGTGCCATCACAACAGCGTTATTTCCCATATCTACTGGGTGAAATACCACAGTGTGCCATCACAACAGAGTTATTTCCCATATCTACTGGGTGAAATACCACAGTGTGCCATCACAACA